>NC_036640.1:8500641-8571495 GCF_002806865.2 Cucurbita pepo subsp. pepo
CTCTCTCTCTCTCTCTCTCTCTCTCTCTCTCTCTCTCTCTCTCTCTCTCTCTCTCTCTCTCGTGGTCGACGCAGGTGAAGATAGTAAAAAGATGTCGGGATCTTGGCATTGGAGCTGGAGGTTTTTACCAACCTGGTTACCGTGAAGGAGGAAAACTACACTTGAAAATGATGTGCCTTGGTAAAAATTGGGATCCTGACAGTAGTACATATGGGGATGTCCGTCCATTTGATAATACAACACCACCAAACATGCCTGTTGAGTTTTACAAACTGGTTGAAAAGGCAATCAAAGATGCTTATGCGGTTATGGGGAAAGATTCCAATACCAAAAATCCTGAACGTTTTCTTCCATGGATGAAACCAAACATTTGTATTGTGAACTTTTACTCGCAAAATGGGCGATTGGGTCTTCATCAGGTCTGCAATAAGTAACTTTCTCTAATGTTTGCATACTTTTTCCATCATAATCTTTGTCTATTTTTCCTCCCATTAGGATCGAGATGAAAGTCACGAAAGTCTTGAGAAAGGGTTGCCTGTTGTCTCCTTCTCCATTGGTGACTCGGCAGAATTCCTATTTGGCGATGGGAGTGACATTGATCAAGCAGAGAAAGTTACTTTGGAATCGGGAGATATCTTGATATTTGGTGGGAAATCAAGACATGTTTTCCACGGGGTGACTGCAATTCATCAAAACACTGCTCCGAAGGCACTTTTAGAAGCAACAAATCTCCGTCCGGGTCGCTTGAATCTTACCTTCCGTCAGTACTGAAATCAATTTTTGCTCAGCAAAGGAGATATCCATGGAACAACACACCCTTATGATACAGTTCCAGGTATCCTCTAGTGCTTCGGGGAGTTGATATTGTTTTTACATAACACTACGAAAGTGTCATCATCTAATCTTTGATGCTTTACAAAGAGATAGTAATTAGTTGTAATTTATTATCCTGTGTGAAATTTTATGGCTTGGCTTGGCTAGATATTTGTTATACTGTGCAGTTATAATCTTCTGCAGTACTGTTAGAGTGGTTTTGAAGCAATTTTTGTTGGGAGTCTCCATTTCTTGAAGGAACTGTTTATTCTCGTGTGAATCACTGCGGAATTACCCAACAGATTGCCATTTTGTAATTGTTTGTACTGTACAGGCTAAGTAATCTTTACAATATATGAGTTTGACAATCTTTGGAACAACCTCGGGTACTTTTTGGCTTATTTTTTTACCGTTCTTTTACCTGCCGTCCGCCGTGATGTGAAGAAACATAGAAAACCAACGTTGTAATTAATCTTCATGGCTAGAGGAAATTTGATGATTTCATTTGGTTTAAAATACCATTTTGGCTTTCATATGGACGAAAATGGAATGAAACCTAAAATATAGGACCAAAATGGTATTAAAATCTTATATTTAATTGACTTTTTGTTAGGATAAGAACAACGTTTTGCAATATTGAATTTTTAAGATTGATGGTAGCTATTGAAATTGATGTAGTCAATTGTGTTTCCATGTTAGTTAATTATCTCTGTTTATATTTTATTTTAGAATTCATTATATTTGTTGGTTGGTTATGACATGGAGAAGAGATTCAATCAGCAAGGACCACCTTGCAAGGCTAAATACATATGGGTGATCGATAGTGAAATAGTATCGTATCGTAAGTTTCCAAGTAGTGGGAGGAGTCCAAGACTCTGTCCGCGTCCCATGAAGACTCGATCCATGATCAGGATGAATCTTGGGTGAAGCTAGGTGGACTGACCGCGTCCCATGAAGACTCGATCCATGATCAGGATGAATCTTGGGTGAAGCTAGGTGGACTGACCGCGTCCCATGAAGACTCGATCCATGATCAGGATGAATCTTGGGTGAAGCTAGGTGGACTGACCGCGTCCCATGAAGACTCGATCCATGATCAGGATGAATCTTGGGTGAAGCTAGGTGGACTGACCGCGTCCCATGAAGACTCGATCCATGATCAGGATGAATCTTGGGTGAAGCTAGGTGGACTGACCGCGTCCCATGAAGACTCGATCCATGATCAGGATGAATCTTGGGTGAAGCTAGGTGGACTGACCGCGTCCCATGAAGACTCGATCCATGATCAGGATGAATCTTGGGTGAAGCTAGGTGGACTGACCGCGTCCCATGAAGACTCGATCCATGATCAGGATGAATCTTGGGTGAAGCTAGGTGGACTGACCGCGTCCCATGAAGACTCGATCCATGATCAGGATGAATCTTGGGTGAAGCTAGGTGGAGGTTTGAACCGGCTGATGTTGAAGAATCAGCGAATGAGTCATGATTAGGGGTGAAATGTAGCAAAAAAAAAAAAAAAAAAAAAAAAAAAAAAAAAAAAAAAAAAAAAAAAAAAAAAAAAAAAAAAAAAAAANAAATTGATCAGAAGAATTTATAATGAAGTCTCATTCACACTCTAGATATACTTTCTTTCATTTTTATTTTGACATGTAAATATTATTGCATATTCTAAAATTAGATTCGACAAAAATATTAAATAATAGTAGAGAATGTTGAGAATGTTTGCTTAATCCACCTCACCTAAATGATGGGAAAATTATCTTACTTATAACCAAATAAATTACAAGGATATGGAAAGACTAATAAATGGAAACATACCTATCATAAGGCAAATATCTCGATATTTGACGGGGGCAAGCTAAGTGTCGGATTTGAACGAACGTGAAGTTTGAATCTGAAAAATTTAAAGAGAGATCGAGAAATGCTTTTTGTGAAGATGTCAACAATTTGGTTTAGAGGAGGCGTAGAAAAACACTTGCTTGCCCATCGAAAATTGTAGAGGGATCGTCGCTCAGCGGCGATGCTGCCTTGACTTCGGCGAGAATATGTCTAACCCATGAAGAGATATCGTCGCTGAGTGACGATGCTACCTTGGCTCTAACGAGAATATGTCTAACCCAAGAAGTAGAATGGAAAACCTAGAGCAAGGGACAAAGACAATGTTGAAGTCGGAAGAGTCGCCACAGTGGGCGAAGGGGCCAATCTTGGCGAGAAGGGCGGCGGCGACTTGGTTGGCGAAGAGGCCAGTGCGGCGCCCAGATTCCAAAAGTAAATCTGTGCAGAAGGTTGATAGGTTTAAGTTAGGGTTTCTGTGAAGGATGAAGGAAGATTGGGAAGAAAATGAAAGAGATTATGTTGGTTAAGGGAAAATCGATTGTGTTGGAAAAGGTGAGGTTTTATGTACAAAATATGACGAAGGATGATTTGGAGGTCAAAAGGGTGGAGCCGAAGAGTAATCAATCGGCTCCGCATGTGGCAGTCATGGAGACTGCCCCTGCGACGTCAAAGCTAGCAGTGGTGATGGAAAAGAAGATAAGTAGGGAATTCAGAAGCCATTGAAAATAAGAGATCGGGGTTGTTAAACCAAAAGGACTCTGATACCATGAGAATGTTTGCTTAATCCACCCCACCTAAATGGTGTGTGAAAGTTCTTTATTTGTAATCAAATAAATTACACGAATATGAAAAGAGTAATAAATGGAAACAACAATACATACCTATAAGATGGAAGAAGATAAATATCTAGATATTTGCCCTATAATAAAATATCAAATATAATATATAACTATAATTTATTATCAAATATTAGTAATATGATGATACAAATACTTCACGTAATATAAAAACAAATGTTGATAAATATTACAGATAAGAAATTCCACCAAATAAAACTAAAGACAACGAGGTCGAAGGGGGCTCGTGACTGTGTACAACAAACACGACTCACCCAATGGGCCGCACGTGCGGCGCGTGGCGACCCTTGTGGTGGCCTGTGAAGACCTTGTAATTTCTGTATGCCGGCCACGTGTTATTTTCAGCTTACACAAATCTATTTTAATTAAATAAATAATTCCCAACTGAATCTTAAATTAGCTATTTAAATTAAACAAATAATTCCCAAATTTGTCCTTATCCATACATCTTCCAGAAGGCGGGCAGTTAACAACTCAACTCACTACATGTACATTGTCGATACAGCCCCTACTACCTCCTAATAATTACTCCCATTATATATTAATTTTAGGATAAAACCTTATATTATAACTTCATAACTAATACTATATTATAGTTAATTAAACATTAAATTATCATACCTAAAGTTAATACTTCAATTAAATTAATTAATTGTTAACTTTAGTACATATAACGCAATTGCTTGAATTTTAGTAAAGGAACGCGGATGGAATAATTGAACGAAAAAATAATATATATTTTTATTTAAATAGTAGCAATAGCATCCACAAAATAATAATAATAATATTAAAAAATAAATAAAATAAAATAAGGTGGACCCATTTGAACTAGTTGCATGCGTGGGTAAATAATATTTATTACATTTAGTAGATATAAATGGATATTTTGTTTATTTTAATTTTATTAAATAATTGGGATTTTTTTAATTTTATTTGTATAATATATAAAAAGATTATTTAATAAAAGTGTTACTAATTGCTAATTAATAATTATTAAATTTATAGATTTTTTCTGGGGTACAAAACTGACAGCAATTCATTTTGATTGAAGGGTAATATGGTAATTTCAGGTTTTCCAGTTCGAGGACGCCAAGCAATATTGAGACGCACAGAGATTACTAGAAAATCACAGAACCAACGCTCGCTTCGTTCTGCTTCTCACTTTCTCCTCCAAGGTATGTGACCTTCTCCTCCAAGATTAGGGCGATGGCTTCCTAGTTTAGATTTCTTCGATTTTAGTTCTTGATTTGATTCATCTTTTCTTCTTCTCTTTTGCTTTCGATTTTGATGAATTTGTCGCTACTGTATTGCGTTTCATATTCTCCTGCAGTGCTTCTTGGTTGAAATTTGATTGAATCTTTGCTCTGTTTGGTTCTTTTCTGTAGTTTTTTTGCTGTATATTCGTGGAATTTGTACTCTCTGCGACATTCATTTGATTGCGTACAGAAAAAGCTTGGCGTGTGTCGAATCGTTTGAAAAGGGGAAGAAAATATTGGTTGCTGAAGAATTCGCTTGATCTGCTTTAGCATTGGTTGTTTTTTTCTTTTTTGCTGGAAATTGTGTGGGTTTCTTGAGGTATTGGTGGTATTTCGAGTGAAAAAAGGCCATGGCTGTTCCAACTATAGCGCTGTATACTAGCCCACCGAGTACTATTTGTTCCTCTCCCCACCCTTGCCAGATGAACGCTCATGCATCATGTGATTTAGACTTTACCTCTCGGTCCTCGTCGTTGGCGTCTTCGACTGCCACTTCATCCCAAAAACCGATGGTTGGGGGGTTGTCGTGTTTGTTCTCGTCGACTGCGCTGAGGCACTCCTCGTCGTCGTCGAGCATTTCAAGTGGTGGAGAAGAATTGGGTTCATTTAAGCATGATAAAGGGGAGGAGCTTAAAGAATTGAGTTCCTCGTTCCGTTATTCCCCAAATAAATTCATTGGGTCATTCTTCAATCGGGATCAGAGTCCAGTATCAGTGTTCCAGGGTCCGGTTTCCTGTGGCAGTTGTGGGGTTGGGTCGGCGGCGAGAACTCCTCCATTATGGACTGTAAGAGAAAGGAGCGGGGATGGTAGTTTTCATGGACGAGGAAGTACCAACAGGCTGTTCAATGGGTTTGTGAGAAATGCATTGGGTTCGTGTGTGGATTATGATTCGCCGAGATTGGAGGTGTCGAGTGATAGGTTAGATGCGAGTTCATCTGCCTTGTTTGGAGATGAATTGACTTTCAATATGGAGGACAGTATTACGGAAGGTAATACCAAGTCGTATGTGAAGGATTTGCTTTTAAGTGCACAATCAAAGCACAAAATCTTTTGTGATGAGTTTGTGATTAAGGCTTTTAATGAGGCTGAGAAAGCACATAGGGGACAGGTAACACTATCTTTTGATATTGACAGTGTTGTTCTTGTCTTGACTCTTGAGTACTGATGATATTCATTAAGAAATTTCCTTTAATGGTGTTTCTCGTTCTTCCTTAGATGCGTGCAAGTGGCGATCCTTACTTGGAACATTGTGTGGAAACAGCAGTGATGCTTGCGCTTGTTGGTGCTAATTCCACAGTAGTTGCTGCAGGGCTTTTGCACGACACGCTTGATGATTCTTTTTTGAGTCATGACTATATATTGGAGACATTTGGAGTTGAGGTTGCTGATTTGGTTGAAGGGGTAAGATACTTTGCAGTCCACACTTTCTTTGTCATTGGAATAGATGACTTAGAATTAGTCATAGAATATGACTGCAAAACTAATCTTAAATTTGGGGTAAAACACGCTATATTTCTCGTATTAGACAGCTCATTTTGTATATTTCGTTCTTCTTTACATTCTTGCGCTTTTCTAGAATTACATATCTGACTGGTTTCCCCGCCACCCGACAAAAAAAATTCTGATGAAGAATAAGTTCCTAACCTATCTCTCTTGTACTTCGTTTTAGGTGTCTAAGCTAAGTCATTTAAGCAAGCTTGCACGAGAACATGATACCGCTGAGAGAATCGTTGAGGCAGACCGCTTGCACACCATGTTCCTTGCTATGGCTGATGCAAGAGCTGTCCTCATTAAATTAGCAGACCGTCTACACAATATGATGACTTTAGATGCATTGCCTCTGATCAAGCGGCAAAGGTTTGCAAAGGAGACTATGGAGATTTTTGTTCCTTTGGCTAATCGCCTTGGAATTTACAGTTGGAAGGAGCAGCTAGAAAACCTGTGTTTTAAGCATATTAATTTGGAATTGCACGAAGATTTGTCCTCCAAGCTGCTGGGTTTATATGATGAAGCAATTATATTTTCTGCAATTCAAAAACTAGAGCGAGCTCTCAAGGATAATGGAATCTATTACCACGTTGTAACTGGGCGGCACAAAAGTGTCTACAGCATTCATCGCAAAATGTTGAAGTACGTCTTCAGCCTTCCATCTCTCTCTCGTTCTCTCGTGTTCGTGATTCTTATTTTTAGGTAAATTTGATACCTTTTGTAGGAAGAATTTGACCGTGAATGAAATCCATGATATTCATGGATTGAGACTCATTGTTGAAAATGAAGAGGACTGCCATGAAGCATTGAGAATCGTTCGTCAGTTATGGCCCGAAGTACCGGGAAAGCTCAAGGACTACATAAGTAAACCGAAGTTAAACGGGTATTTATTTATCTAAAAGCAGTATTCAGTGGCTTCATATTTACTCTATCTCTCTTCTCTTATATGATCTGCTTGTAATCAGGTATCAATCTATACACACAGTAGTAAGGGGTGAAGGTGATGTCCCGCTTGAAGTTCAAATTCGGACCAAGGAAATGCATTTGCAAGCTGAGTTTGGGTTTGCTGCACATTGGAGATACAAGGAGGGTGACTCTAAGCACTCTTCATTTGTTCTCCAGATGGTTGAATGGGCCAGATGGGTTCTCACCTGGCATTGTGAGACCATGAACAGAGATCGATCGGAGATCGGTTCCATCAAACCACCCTGCAACTTCCCTTTTCACTCGTCTGATTGTTCATACTCTTACAAACCTCACTGCTTCCAGGATGGGCCTTTGTTTGTCATAATGATCGAAAACGAAAAGGTCTATGATTATTAATCTTGTTGTTTTTGTTTACTTATGCGAAAGTGCGGCTTTTAACATTTGAAAAACGCTTTGTTTCGGTTATCACCAGATGTCGGTCCAGGAATTCCCAGCTAACACAACGATGATGGATCTTTTAGAAAGAGCAGGAAGAGGAAGCACAAGATGGGCTCACTATAGGTTCCCAATAAAGGAGGAGTTGAGACCAAGACTGAACCATGAGCCTGTGAGCGACCCTAAGTGCAAGCTGAAGATGGGGGACGTGGTTGAATTGACCCCGCCAATACCCGACAAGTCGTTGATTGAATACCGGGAAGAAATCCAGCGAATGTACGAGGGAGGCTTTACTGTAGCAACTCCACAGCCTGCTGGTTGGAGGAGCTGACAGTGGCTTCATTGCCCCATTCCTATGATTACACTACAAATATCATGCTTCAATTATGGATCAGGTTCTGTTGTATATAATTATAAATATCTGTACATATCTGCATTAGATTACTACTTGATGTACTGGTTGCTGGCCTTTGCTATGTCTATATAATTTAAGTTTACCTTTTAAAGATTTCATTATAATAATCCATATCAGGTCCCAACAGTACAAATTATTAGGCTCTCCATCTCCAGAGGAATTCTTTAACAGAACTCTGCCAAGAAAGCCCGAAAATCAACATCATTAAAAGCCCTGCAAGTCCCCAGGAGGAGCTCCCAATTTTAAGAACCCATGAAGGATCTGACGGGAGAATTGCAGAATCTCTCTCCCTTCTGTCCGTGGACATGGATGAGCAAGACGAAGATGTCTTAATGGCAATTATAAGCACCAAAAGAACCAGTGGAAGAACAAATCCAGAGCTCCATCTGGATTCATAAGGTCTTAATGGTGAAAGCACCACAGCAGAAGCAAGAGCCAAGACGATGGCCAGTGGTCTCTGAGATGAGATCTGGTTCGTGTAAGCGCCATGGTTACTATCCATGGTTTTGAGTTTTATGAAGAGAATTGCTTGTTGAGCAAAAGCCAGATGGCAAACAAGAGATTTATATGGAGGAAAATGGTGGCATGGGTTAAGGAATCTATGTGGAAAGGCTCTTATCAGACGAGCATGGCTGTCTTAAAAGTGAAAAAGTGAACTACAATTAAGTATATAATATGGGCAGGGGAAAAGTGTTCGGTTTGGAAGTAAGGTATCTTTTCATTGCCAATATAATAGTATACATCGGTTAGACGTATGTAAAAAAAATTATAGCTTTAACGAGTAGAATTCATATTGTAACGACTATTAGTAACTATACTGTAATAGTTCAAGCTCACTGCTAATATATATTGTCTGCTTTTATTCGTAACATATCGTCGTCAGCCTCACAATTTTAAAACGTATCTGGTAGGGAGAGGTTTCAACACCCTTATAAGAAATGTTTCGTTCCTCTCTCAAACCAATCTGGTTGGGGGCGAGCTTCCTCGCTGACATATCGCCTAGTGTCTGGCTTTGATACCATTTATAACAGTCTAAACCCACTGCTAGCAGATGTTGTTCGCTTTGGCTCGTTACGTATCACTGTTAGCTCCACGGTTTTAAAATGCGTAAAAGGTTTCCACACCCTTTCGAGAAATGATTTGTTCCCATCTCCAACCAACATGAGATCTTACAATCTATCTCCTTGGGAGCTAGCGTCCTCGCTGGCACACCGCCTAGTGTCTAGCTCTAATACCATTTGTAACAACCAAAACCTATTACTAATAGATATTGTCCATTTTTGCCCAGTACGTATTGTCATCAGCTTCACAGTTTTAAAGTTTTAAAACGCGTCTATTAGGAAGAGATTTCCACACCCTTATGAGTAATGTTCTGTTTCCCTCTCCAACCGATCAGCAAATAGACTATAATTCAAACACCGACTCCTTTTATCTTAATATCACATGAAGAACTTCACAACCCTTTTCCCTACTCAACCTTACTCCTTTTCAGCTGTTACACATACCACTCCTTATGATCACAAAACACCTTTTCCCTACTCAACCTTACTCCTTTTCAGCTGTTACACATACCACTCCTTATGATCACAAAACCCCTGTTTTTCATACACATCACTCTGTTTCTCTCGCAAATGATATCAGCTCCAATGTCTTCTCCTTCTTTCTCTTCCATTTTTAATTTCCCATTTCCCTTTATCTCATTCCATTAGCATCTCATCCTCTCTCTCGCCATTTCAATACTCAAAACATGGTGGAAGCTCAACTTCAGGCTCTGCAACATGTCGCCAAGCCACGTTTGGGATGACAAAGACACAACAATGCAATTCTGGACATCCAAACAAACGAACCTAAACAAGCCCTGTCTTGTTCTTTGGGGAATTCCAAATGCCAATTCTTTTTCCAAGTTAGAGACTTGTCGTGAAGCTTCAATCTGTCCATACCCAGCTTGTGTTCCTTGGGGAATCTCACACCAACCAAACCAACACGTCGGATTTGTTCCAAGCGATAAGTGTAGGCGAAGTGATGAAGAGATTGGGTGCGGAGAAGTACAACGTAATGGGGATCAGCTATGGAGGATACGTGGCATATCGGATGGCTGAGATTTATAAGGAAGTGATGAAGGTAGTGATTGTGAGCTGTGAAATATGTAGTTGTGATGATCAAAAGGTAGAGTAGCTTAAGAAGATAGGAAGAGATGCAGTGGATCTTCTTGTACCAGAAACAGCACCAGATTCTTGATCAAAGAGTTCGTAAGAATATGGTTTGATACCATTTGTAATCGTCTAATCTCACAGCTAGCAAATATTAGTCTATTACGTATCGTTGTTAGCTTCATAGTTTTAAAACGCGTCTACTATTGAAAGTTTTCCACACCTTTTATAAGAAATCTTGCGTTCCCCCTCCAACCGATGTGGGATCTCACAATTCACCCTCCTTGCGGACCCAACGTTTTCGTTGGCATGCCGCCCAGTAACTGGCTCTGATACCACTGTAACAGCTCAAGTGCACCGCTAACAGATATTGTCCACTTTAGCCCGTTACATATCGTTATTAGCCCCATGATTTTAAAACACACCTACTATAGAGAGGTTTCCACACCCTTATAAAGAATGTTTCGTTTCTCTCTCCAACCGATATGAGATTCACAAAACTAATTATAAATCATTAACCAGTAGTCTAAATAGATTTGAGTTAAAAGAAAGTTTAGGATTTAAATGGATATCATTATTAAATTATGTCTCTATATCCAACTGATATGGAGTATGTCATGGTGGCATCCCAATGAATATCTTTGTGGGAAGCAAATGTTATTGGGAGTAGAAAGTAAGCATAGAGTAACATTCATAATGGAAAAGAAGCAAACTCCATCTGGTTTGCAAAGATGAGTCCACCAAAAGGAAAAGAAACTTCTAAAACAAGCAAAGCTTTAATCTCTTTATCAAGCCAAGCCAACACAAACCAAACCAACCCCCCACTTGAGCAAGAAAAAAGAAGAAAAGGGTATCACTGAGTCAGTCCTGAAAGCATCTTGGGGGTATGGGGTGAGCCCTCAGAGCCTGAGTGTGCAGCAGAAAATGGAGTTCAAAAGGAAGCATGAGAGAGTGACTGATATGGAAAGAGGAAACTTTGGGGGTTAATGAGTGGAAAGTTGAGTTGGTTGGGAAGCACAATAAAGAACAAGGACAAGGAGACATGAGTGAGAAAGAAGGGCAGTAAGAGAGAGAAAGAAGGGCATGTGTCTTAGGACAGAGTCCTCTGATGGTGTGTGAACAGTTTTGGCACTTCCCTGACATGAACAAAAGAAAAAAGAGAGAGCTTTGAATTGCAAGCAAACAAATTGGAACCTCCCACTGACCAATAGTCCCTTGCTTGGTTTGTCCTAATATCTTCTGTCCTTTCCATTAACAAAAGAGTTACAGTTTTACAAAACCCAATTCATTTATTCAATTCCCTTTGTAATCATCATATTACACAGAGATTGTGAGCTAAGTACAAATGTCAAGATAACTATGAACCCTATCAAACAAATATACTTTGTTTTACTCTTCACACACTGATATGAAGCCCAAATGTAAGAGCTTCAAATGGGTGTTAGCTCATTAATTAATAATGAAGTTAGTAGTGTAAGAGCTCAAACTCACCGCTAGTAAATATTATCTATTTTGACCGGTTAAATATTGTCGTCAGTCTCACACTTTTAAAACGTGTTTGCTAGGGAGACGTTTTCATGCCCTTATAAGGAATGTTTTGTTTCATTTCTCTAACGAGCAGCCTCACGGTTTTAGAACGCGTCTATTAGAGAGAGATTTTTACACCCTTATAAAGAATGCTTCGTTACCCTCTATAACCGTCAAACTCACGATTTTAAAACGTGTCTGTTAGAGAGGGATTTCCACATCCTTATAATGAATGCTTCATTACCCTCTATAACTGTCAACCTCACGATTTAAAAACGCATTGTTAGGGAGAGACTTCCACATTCTTATAATGAATGCTTTGTTACCCTCTCCAACCGTCAGCCTCATAGTTTTAAAACACGTCTATTAGAGAGAGGTTTTCACACGTCTATTAGAGAGAGGTTTTCACACGTCTATTAGAGAGAGGTTTTCACACGTCTATTAGAGAGAGGTTTTCACACGTCTATTAGAGAGAGGTTTTCACACGTCTATTAGAGAGAGGTTTTCACACGTCTATTAGGGAGAGGTTTTCACACCCTTATAAGGAATGCTTTGTTACTATATCTAACCATCAGTCTCACAGTTTAAAAACACATATGTTAGGGATCGATTTCCACACCCTAATAAGAAATGTATCGTTACCTTATCTAACTGTCAGCCTCGCCATTTTAAAAGGCATAAAAGTTTTTACATCCTTATAAAAAATACTATCTTACTCTCTCTAACCATCAGGCTCACCCTTAAAAGGCTTGTCATAGAGAAGGATTTATGACTCCAAGGGAACCCACCAACCAAGCTGAAGAAACCCAGAGTAAAGGGGCAAAATATCAGTATAAAACTGAGGAAAAGAGAAGAGGCAAAAGTAGGCCAAGTTAATGTTATAAAGGGTAGGGTTTTGGTAGATTCTTCAGCCTCCTGAGCGTGCAATAGGGAGATGACACCTGCAGCTGTATTTGTTCGTATTGATAGAGTGAGTTTGTGAAGGTACATCACACCACACCACACCACACCACATTGTTTCAGCAGTTTTGCAAAATCTCATGGCACTTTTTTCAAGGAATATGATGTGGAGAGAGCAAAATGAAGGGTGTGTCTATCATATTTCATTTCCTTTTCTCTTTCTTTTATCCATTTGTATGTGAGTTTCTGCAAGCTACTCAGAGACAAAACCAGCAATGAACCCAACACAGGAGTACTCATATTAACTGCACACTGCAAGCCATCATTTGACAGGAACCAAGAAGCTTTCACAGCCTATGAACTTTGCAGAAATACCCATAAAAAAACTAGCACCTCCCAAGAACAACGTACCCTCCCCCTCTCTGTCTTTCAAGCTTTCAAGCTTTCAAGAACAATGAATTCAAGTCCAAAGACCTGCACCACCTCTCCTTTCACACCAACTCAATGGCAAGAACTAGAACACCAAGCTTTGATCTTCAAATACATGGTTTCAGGAGTACCAATCCCTCCTGATCTAATCTTCTCTGTGAAAAGAAGCTTGGATTCCTCCCTTTCTGCAAGACTTTTCCCTCACCAACCCAGTAAGTCACGGTTGTTTCATATGCAACTACAAGCATATTACACTAAATTTGACTGTTTTATTGTGTTTTCTCAGTTGGGTGGGGGTGTTTTGAGATGGGTTTTGGCAGAAAAACAGACCCAGAACCAGGAAGGTGTAGAAGAACAGATGGCAAAAAATGGAGATGCTCAAAAGAAGCTTTTCCAGACTCCAAATACTGCGAGAAACACATGCATAGAGGCAGAAATCGTTCAAGAAAGCCTGTGGAAATCTCTTCTTCCTCTTCTTCTTCTTCTTCTTCCTCTTCAATGACCTGTGAAACTCAATCATATCACCAAGCTCCTCCTCCTGCTGCTGCTGCTTATCATGAATCCTCCATTCATCCATTTATGTATACTCAATCTTCCTCCTCCAGACCTCCCTGCTCTGATTTCTCTTCAAATAATTCAAACCCTCAACTCTTTTTGTACTCAGGGACTCATTCTCAAGCTGATAAAGATTACAGGTCGGTGAAAAACAAAGGGTTTCAAAAAAGTGTGTTCTTTTTCTTTGATGGGTTGTTTACGATATGTGTTTAAAGGTTGTTGTTTGTGTGTTAAGTAGGGATATTAATGGTTCAAGAGAGGGCGTTGGCGTGCAGGCTTTCTTTCCCTCGGTTGCTGAGGTTTATAATAATCAGCAGCCAATAGCGATGGATTCTTACAAAGGATGCTCCCAATTTGTTACTCAAAGCCACCAAATTTACAATTCTAAACAGACAAGGCAAGAACAAGAGCAACACTGCTTTGTTTTGGGCACAGATTTCAATAAATCGTCAAAATCAGCTAAAGCAGAGGAAGAAGAACAAGAACAAGAACAAGATGGTGAAACCCAGAAGCCGCTACTCCATTTCTTTGAGGATTGCCCACCAAAAAATTCGGATTCCTGGCTTGATTTAGCCTCAAATTCAAGTATACAAAATGGAAATTTTATTGGGTTATGAATACCTTTAGTTCTTCAGCTGTAATCTGACAGTTTCCTTCTCACTTCACCTCTGTTTTTTTTTCTCTCTGTTTCTGTCTCTCTGTGCAGATGGTTAAAGAATCAATAATGGAGTTTTGGGTTATGGCCAAAAGAGTACTTGTCAGTGAGTGAAGTACCTTCTTAGTTTGTGGTCAGGGAAGCTTTTCTTTTGCTAAAGTTTTGAATGTAAACTGCAGGATTTTCAAGAGAGGTTTCCTGTCCTTTGCTTTCTTTTATTTAATATTTTATTTTTTACACTTTGCTGTCTTTTTCTGTAAGAAACATGTTTCAAAGTATGCAGCCTTGCTAGTTTGATTGGAACAAACAACCAGGAAATTTGCTAGATTCTCTTCTAACTTCATAGCTAAATGCACTTTCGTTTTCATGACCAGTAGGGTCTTTGTTTTTCCTACTTTCTTTTAAGAACAAAAATTAGCTCTAAGATTAGATTAACGCTTTACAATTTAATAAGATTGAGTGGGTATATCTGAGATCTCACAACGATTGGTGAGGAAAACGAAACATTTTTTTATAAGGGATGAAAATCTCTTTTTAGTTATGCATTTTAAAAACCTTGAAGATAATATCTGTTAGCAGTGTGGACTTAGGCTATTACAAATGGTATCAGAATCAGACACTGAGTGATGTGCCAATGAAGGAGGGTGGACACGAGACGGTGTGCCAGCAAGGATGTTGGGCCTCGAAAGAGGGTGTATTGTGAGATTTCACATCAATTGAGTAGGAGAACAAAACATCCTTTATAAATGTGTGAAAATCTCTCCCTAACAAAGAGGTTTAAAAAATTCGAGGGAAAACTCAAAATAAAAAATTCAAAAAATTCGAGGGAAAACTCAAAATAAAAAATTCAGAAGAGGACAATACTTACTACCAATTTGGGTGACTGCGGTGGTTAGCATCTGAGTTTATGAGTAAATTTTAACCCCGCCTTTCTAAAATGATTGAGAGTTACCGAAACTCTTGTGTGGAGAAGGCAGATGTGAAAGAATCTTGCAGCTTCACTGTTTGATAGCAGAAGGATTGGCATTCTGCAGTTGCCAGTTCTGTCCAAACTCCAAACAATCTCTTATTCAGCAGCTCCCACACTCCTTCAAATTGAGCTATTCAGTATTGTAGGATATTGTTCAGTTTTCTATTTTGAGGCTGACCAAGTTCATCTCCAGTTCTACAATATTTTGATTCTTCTATCATAATGGCTAGATTTCTTTTTGTAGATTATGACTATGGTGAATGGAAACTTGAACTGATTTTCATTCCATTATTTAAAACTATAAGGCCATAGCAATACGTAACGAGTTAATGGCTTGAGTTGTTACATTAGATTATAGTCAGTCACTAGACAGTGTGCTAGCAAGAACGTTAGGTCTCTAAGGGAGGTGGATTGTGTATGGAAACCTCTCCCCAACAAAAGTATTTTAAAATCGTGAGGCAGTGATACATAACAAGTTAAAAGCCGAACAATATCTATTAGCAATAGGTTTGTATAAATTTTGCATCCTTTAGGGTTTGTTGTTCTATTGTTCTTTCAACGAGACCAAGAACTCAATCACATCCTAGCATGGAGAACTGATATTCAAACGAAAATTTGAAGGCATTCCAAGAAATCAAAATCATATGGTGATGATAAGAACAGTTGAAAGCCAAACAGCACAAAACTGGAATAGGTTAGCAGAAAAAGAATCGAAGAACAAGATTTGAATTAATAAAGTGTATAATCAGAAATGGACAAAAGAACGAACAAGAAATCGAAATCAAAATCAAAAGAAGAAAAATCTGAATCAAATATGATGTATACCCATTAAGCGCAAGACGACATTGCTCGCCCTTCCTATCCGCCTACAGCCCGCTCCGTTTCATCTACCGTTGTGCACCCAATTTATATAACAAATAATTATTTTATTTTGAATTTCTTATTAGTATTTTTATTTTTAGTAAGATTCTAGAAACAAAACACATTTTTTTTAAAATTTATTTTTATAGTAAATTTATATATTCAAGCAGTGTTTTAAGCTTAATTATTTAAAAAATAAATTAAATAGTTATTAAATATTATTTAATTATTTAATGATAATATATAATTTTAACCTTCCATATAAATCGGAAGATAATTACTCAATACATGAATTATGATGTCGGTTTAAGAGTCTTTGGTATATAGTAGCGTTAATATTCCTTAGTCTGTTATTATTTTCTTTTATTATAAATATTTGTAAAGTAGATGTGTCTATAACACATTGACTCATAGATGTCCTAGTCTTGCTTGTTTGGGTCGGTTGACAGGGACGTCAACCAATTGAGTGGGGGAGGATGTCACGATCTTGCATGTCCAGTACATGTTGTCCATGATTGCATGCCCGTTCCAAACCCCTTTTACATGCTTTCATCCTANATCAAAATCAAAAGAAGAAAAATCTGAATCAAATATGATGTATACCCATTAAGCGCAAGACGACATTGCTCGCCCTTCCTATCCGCCTACAGCCCGCTCCGTTTCATCTACCGTTGTGCACCCAATTTATATAACAAATAATTATTTTATTTTGAATTTCTTATTAGTATTTTTATTTTTAGTAAGATTCTAGAAACAAAACACATTTTTTTTAAAATTTATTTTTATAGTAAATTTATATATTCAAGCAGTGTTTTAAGCTTAATTATTTAAAAAATAAATTAAATAGTTATTAAATATTATTTAATTATTTAATGATAATATATAATTTTAACCTTCCATATAAATCGGAAGATAATTACTCAATACATGAATTATGATGTCGGTTTAAGAGTCTTTGGTATATAGTAGCGTTAATATTCCTTAGTCTGTTATTATTTTCTTTTATTATAAATATTTGTAAAGTAGATGTGTCTATAACACATTGACTCATAGATGTCCTAGTCTTGCTTGTTTGGGTCGGTTGACAGGGACGTCAACCAATTGAGTGGGGGAGGATGTCACGATCTTGCATGTCCAGTACATGTTGTCCATGATTGCATGCCCGTTCCAAACCCCTTTTACATGCTTTCATCCTAGATAGGTCTTTACCATTCCATATTGGGTCAGTAGGAGAGTTTTGACTGTTCACCAAAATCGTGTCAACCAATTGAGTGGGGAAGGATGTCACGGTCATGCGTGTCCAAAACTAGTTGTCTATGGTTGCATGCCCGTTCCAAAGTCACTAAATGGGTAAGTCGCCAATCCCTGGGATACAGGCCTAACGATTTCAAAGCGGACTCCCATATTCACCAGATAGAAAAGATTCGTGATCCGTTGCAAGGACGACTTATTCTCCTTCCGTATACAAGGGGCATTCTCAACACTATGCCTTGAAGAGGAGACTCGAACCTCCATACTCTTTAGCATGAGATTTTGAGTCTCGCGTGTCTACCATTTGACCACCAAGACATCTTGAATGATCATTCCTTAAATTAACCAACGTGAGACTCTCTCCCAACAATCCTCAACATTTTCGAGTCCCGTCCATGATTCATGATGTCATCCTAGGTCTCATAACGTCAATGAATTTCGCTGCTTGCTCGAATCAAAGTCAACGTCATGCCTACCTTCTCCCTCCCTCTCTGAATTTCCCCCACCAAAATTTGTAGAGAGAAATTAAAGCTAAAGGTCATCACTGTGGAATTGCAATTCAAACTCACCGCCAAACGATCAGACGCATAACAGCGGCAAATATTTAAAAATTTATTAAATATTTTTTATTCAAACTACTTAAAATTGAAATTGGTTATTATTATTATTATTATTATTATTATTATTATTGACAAGTAAGAGATTAATTAGTATTAGAGGGCGATCCAGGAAAATGGGCCAAAATGGAGCAAGAAAAAGCCCATTGGGCTTTAAAGCAAATAGGATTCTGTGTTTCAATCAGACAGGCCCATATATAAGTCAATGGAACCTAACCTAGTGGACATATCTTTTTAAAAGAGAAAGTTCGAAACAATGGGAAGTGTTGCTACGTCGTTAAACCTAGCTCTCGATATCTCTCCATGACAAAATCGAGCTCTTACATAGATTCGAGAGCGATGTCATACGAGAGGTAATATAAGTAGAGAGATCATACCCATCTAGACAATTCTACGGTGTTAAAAGTTCAACATCATTTTGAGTCAGTACTAACTCAAGTCAACTTGAATGCTATCTAGACCCGAGAGTGATGTTATACGAGAAGTAACATGAGTAGAGAGATCATACCCACCTAGACAATTCTACCGTGTTAAAAGTTCAACACCATTTTAGCTCGATACTAACTCAAGTCAGCTCAAGTACTACCAAACTAGTAGACTTGACTAGAGTCGTGCATCAACAAGTCTAAAAACTCCAAAAATATGGGGTTTTTTGTTTCTTTCTAAGAGAGTGAGTTGTTTTGAATCAAATCAAGTAAAAGAAATTAATTCCATAATTGGATGATTGAGATTGTATTGGGATTGGGCAAAATAATTGAGACCTTCCCTCAGCCCCATCTTCCTCACTGCCCTCCATTAAAGTGGCTGTCAGCTCATATTTATAGTGCCAAGCAAAGCCATCCATCTTCCTATGCAAAAGCGGGACACGCGGGGAACAAAACATTTGTTATAAAGGTATGAAAATTTCTCAAACGCTTTTTAAAACTTTAAGAAAAACTTAAATGAAAAAAAATTAAAAAAGAATAATATTTGCGTGGTCGGGGTTACTAAAGCTTTTTTTTCCAAGGGAGTAAAATAGAAATTCTAAAAATCTTAGGGGATAAAATACAAAAAAATTTAAAAAAAAAACTTTAAATTTTTTTATTAAAATAAAATTTGGAAAGTAAAAATAAGAATTAAATTATATCCATGATTAATTATTATAGGATTTAAAAAATAAATAAAAAATGAAATTTGAGCTGGATCTACGAAGCTGTTCATTAATGTAAAAAGACAAACAGATAAATCTAAGGTTTGAGATCCGAATTTATGTTTCAGCTTTAAAGGAGTATCACATTAATATTATAAATATTCGGATTTGGTGTCTTATTTTAATTTTAAACCACATTTTTGGATTTTAATAAATAATCCTGCACAATTTTTAATGAAATATTGTATTTATTCTCAACCCGAACATAATTCAAAATGCCTTTTCTATGAGCCCGGTGTTAGAATTTCCCTTTGGAGTTAGTACTTCTACCTCAAATTTGTGCTAGTTATTACCCTTGAATGGACCATGTCTGACCTTGTTCGGACAATGTTTGGGAATCAAGTTATTCAGCAAGGTTAAAGCAAGCCCGTCCAATCCTCTAAGCATTACCCCTTTCCCAATGTTGACTAAAATCGCCGGCCAAAGGTTCCTCTATCAACACTATTTTATTGACAAGAAACTCAATGTATCGATGGTCTCTGACTTTTTTCGATAACCTTTCGATAGAGTAAATCTGACTTACAAGAGTTCAAGCTGGATACTTTTTGGAAGTCGATGCTACAATATCATATAAAACAAAGTTAAAGCTTATACATTAAATGTAAGTAAGAGGTATGCATGAGAATTAGGAAATGGGTATGGTTTAATTTCACCACCTAACCTCAACAACTTAAAGTAAACATGTTCAACAGTTTCCATTTGTTCTGATGTTGTGAAAGAAATCAAGTACAGGTGGTTTTTCTGATGAAATTCATATATAAAATGCACAGTAGTTGGTAAAAAGTCAGGTTTGGACAGAGAGAAATAGGAATATGAAAGTTGAAACCAATGAAAATGCAAATTCATGCATAGTGATCATAAAAATAAAAAGAGTTTTGATCTTCTCTCCTTTCTATGGCCTCTGAAAAAGTTGTATTATTTCGAGACAATACTTCTCTGTTCTCTGCTTAGTTTTTTTTCACTTTGTCCTCCTTCTGTCTCTCTCTAAAATCATCTCTCCTTCCTCTTTCCATTATCATACATAGATTCTTCACTAAATTCGAGGCCTTTCTCTCTCTCTCTCTCTCTCTCGCTAAAGCCCTCTTTCCTTTTTTCTGAATTTCATGACAGTTCCTGGCTTTCATTCATTCAGAATACAACGACAAGATCCATTGTGTAAAACATTAATTCCAATAAACTTTTACTACTTCCCTAAGTTTTACTTCCCTTCACTGTTTCTTAAACAGTATGTGTTTGCTAGCTGTTGTTAACTATTTTAGAGGCAGACTTTATATCTCGCTCAATCATCGAGCTCATGATCAGAGTGTGTCCTTTTCCTGAAATGCTGCCAACCCAAAAAATTATTCCAATTTCTTTGTATATGTCTCTAGTTGCTTGCTGAGATCCCTGTTATATTTTCGCCTCTTAAGGAGAAATAAAGCACTCTTCTAAACCATAAACTCTCTCTCTCTCTCTCTCTCTCACTCTTGTTCTTTCTATCTCTATCTCTTAAAGTTCCAATGACTGAAGAGGAGTCTGTGAAAAGAAAAGTGAGTCAAGTTGAAGGAGACATAAATGAGGCAGAAAATATGAGGAATGGCGGAGTCAATAAAGGCGCTTGGACTGCAGAAGAAGATCAAAAACTGGCTGAGGTTATTGCCATTCATGGAGCAAAAAGGTGGAAGTCCATTGCAGCCAAAGCAGGTGCTGCTGCTCTTTCACTCCTTTCCTTTTTTTTCATCTTGTATATTCCAACTCCAGAGATATGAGAAGTAAATTTGGTTTAATGGGTTTCTGAATTTTGCAGGTCTCAATCGGTGTGGGAAGAGTTGTAGACTAAGATGGCTGAATTATCTCAGACCTAACATTAAGAGAGGCAATATATCAGATCAAGAAGAAGATTTGATCCTCAGGCTCCATAAACTTCTTGGAAACAGGTCATGTTTTCTTGCCCGTTTCACTCTCCAATTTTCTCGCTTTGATTAACTTCAGTTTCGTAATCTGAAAAGGAGTTTTGGTATTCTGGGATGGGGTGGTACCTGATTGATCTTCTCAGGTGGTCTTTGATTGCTGGGAGACTGCCGGGAAGAACCGATAACGAGATAAAGAACTATTGGAATTCTCATTTGAGCAAGAAACTGAACCTACAGAGTGAAAAAGAAAGCGACATTCTCAAAAGAAAAGTGTGTAAAAGAAAAGTAGACACAGGGTCAAGAGAAGAGGAAACATCCCAAGAATGTGAAAATAGCACGAACTTGGAGTATGATGTTGATAACTTGTTTGATTTTTCCAATGAGGGGCCTGATTTGGAGTGGATGAGTAAATTCCTGTAATTGGGTATCATAAGCAGCAACTATAAGCTTAGGTTGTATGCAAATCATCAGTGATTTATCTAAATTTCTATCGTTTCCCTCATAGCCTTAGCCAAATATTTGCTTGCTGACGAACAGATTCCTACTAACTTGATCTTGTGCTATCTACTCTACATATCTACTCTACCTGCTATCAATTATCAAAATCATATTCCAAAGATTGTAGTTCCTTACACTTCTCTGAATATAGCAAAAGGCAAGGAAGTTCGATCATAGGGAATCAGCAAGAGACATCGAGCGTGCGAATATGGTAATCTCCTAAGATTAAAGAGAGAGGCAGAGAGTGATCTTGTGCTACATATAGAAATCCCCGAAGTTCAGAGAGGGAAGGGAGTTTGATAGTGCACTCATTAAGAGGGGATGGTTTAAGTTTCTAGATTTTGCCTCATAATCCGATACAGTGGTGGGGATATGAAAAGAATCATTCAGATAGACAAGAAAAACAAAATGTTCACTTTCTGTCACGAGTTTAGTCCAAGTTTTCAGATGGTCAGAATCAGACAAATAGTGGAGACCAGCATTCCTCCACCACATAACACTCAGCCTGATATGGTCAGCGTCTGTATCTTGTCATTCTTGGATTTTAACCAAACAAAACAGATGTGTACAAATTTACAGCAAAGTTTAAGTACTAATGTACTATTATATATAACCCCCAAACCGACGCTCAACTCACTATCTGTTCGTGTTTCCTCGGACCTATACCATCAAATTGGCCCCTTTGAAGCTTACTATTAGAGTTATATGTTCCCAGCTAACTCTTGTCATGGAGAAAAAAGAACAGAAAGATAACTTGTATATCCCCAGGTATGTTAAACGAGGATTACCAGACTAGTTATGAAGGGTAAACACGAAGTAATGTCATCTTAAACTGACACACAAGAACTGATCTCTTTCATCAGAACAAAATATGACACTTGGATAGCAATGACCACTTGTATGTTAATAACAGTTATGAGTAAAAGAAAAAAAAAAAAAATCCTTTGGCTTGCATATTCAATGTTAAAACAATTGATTAACAAGGTCGATCAAATAAATAATTACAGACTCTGGTCCTTGACAAGTATGACTCTAGAACTTGACTTGATTATAAGCCTAAAATATGGAAGAAAATCTACTACTATGGTTCTTACAAAAGAAATGGATGAGCTTATAATCACAGTACTTAGAATGAACAGTTCAATAGACTATTTACAGCCTCAGCACTAAACATTACCACACTGCAAGTTATCCCCAAGCCATCGAGCAGGCATAATTTACGACCAACTTCCCATCAATTCCAAAGTTCTGCAAATAAACACACAAAAAAGATCATGAACAAGATACCTCTAGACACGATTGCTTAAGAAAAACTTTAAACTCGTGTGGATATGAAAAAAAACATATATTTATTCTTAGGTAAAGAAACAGATTGAGAAATTGCTATGAACAGGGAATAATTTTATCCATACATAGCCCTCAGAGAAGGTGATAATCTAAGAGATCTTGTGGATTCATGCTTCAGAAAGGTTTCAAATCTTGACTGCTTAAGCCTTTTCCTCACCTCCTTAGAATATATAATGATGGGTATTTTCAAGAATGGTTCATGACCAACATCAACATCAGAAGTCTACACTACACCTTCAATGAAGATACCCCCTCAGTTAAGATGGCAGTTTTTGACTAGCCAATAGATGGAATCTTTTTAAGATAAATTCCAACCAATTCTTCTAAAAAAATCCCCCCTCCTTTTCTGATTCTAAAAGTTAATGAAAATTTCAAACAGTATACAAACGCATCTTGAACATAAATGGAAGAAATGAGTCAATATCAACTCACATTATATAGATCAATAACTGTCTCATCTGGACCAGGTGAGAATGCACTGTTGACAAACACAAACTTCAAAGAATAGAAACAATTAGCATGGTGAAGTGTCATTAATTTCTTAAGAATGAGCAGATGAAAGAGAGAGTATTTCAGAAGTCAGATGAATACCAAGGTGTCCCGTTGGATTGACCGACGTATATAATCAATCACTTTAATAAATTTGTCTGTTCCAGGCATCTGTCAAATGTATTCAATATGTGAATGAACATTTGCCATAAACTAACAAATATAGGAAAAAAAAAAAAAAANAAAGGAGGAGCCGCTGGATAAATTTTTTCAAAACCACACATTCTAAGAACCCTCACCGCATAGCAGGGATATACCCTCCCCAAATTAATCATGATACTTAATTCATCAATTATTCTATGAAAATTTCCACAATTTGTCATAAACAATAAAGTTTCTGCTATTAGCCACATGAAAACCATAAGTACAAGGATTAAGCTTCATTCCTTTTAGCTCCTAAAATGGTCGTTTTCTTCATCTATGTCTCACTCAGTCAGCACACACGATACTAGAATCAATCGTTTACAGTTCAGTTCATCTTGATCTAATCGAATTACCAAAAGTTTTCACATGCATCAAGATTTGATTTCCATTTTACATTTTAAACAGTACAACACAAATTACAACTTCTAAATCCATATAAAGACAAAAATTAAGGTAATACAAACCTTAAACTTGTTTTGTTTGAGAATGGGAGCATCCCCAATAGATCGCAGCAGAACAACCACTACCAAAAATAAAACCAAATAAATCACCATAGATTTTGATTGAAAACCTCATTAGGAAAGAATCGTATTAAACGGTAATTGTAAAAGAACTCCCCTTCTGTATCCGATCAACTAAGCCTGAAGATTGAATAAAGTTTGGAAGTTCGATTCATCAAAAATAGCAGAATAAACCCTGATTGAAAATAGGTTTGTTCATACATCCTCTAAAGCTCACCTTTTTTAGCAGAACTAGACGACTCCATAGAAGCCATCGTTTTCCTCCGCCGTGGACTGCACGAATTGCCACCCCTCTGTGTGGGGTACGGTCTCCGACTTCGATGAAAAGAACGAAAGATCTTGATTGGGCGATTTTGTACGGTTCATGGCGTGAATTTGGGCTTTGCAAGGTAATAAAGAGCCCATTGGGCTTATGGGTTGGGTCATTTTTTAGATCCAACGGTAAATTCTTTCATCTTAAATAAATTTTATTAAATAATCACTCCACCTAACCCAATCATAACTTTTTGGGTTCGGAAACGTTAGTTCATAAAATATCTATTTATTTATTTTCAAAATTTTAATTAAGATTTACTAACTCGATTGTAATGGTCTCCATTGTGACACTCGAGTAAAAGAGAAGTATATAAATGAACTGATACCACATTCGAATAAGAACAATCTTAAAGATAGAATGACTAAGAAAAACTTAAAGCAAATGAAAGTTACTGTTTATACTAATAAAGTACATATTTGTTTTTGGTAGCTCAACCATAAGAACTTTACAATCAAGCGCGTTTTGTTTGGACCAATTCCAGGTTGGGTGATCTCTTGGAAAAAATTCTAGAATGCATGTGAGTGAGGACAGAGCATGTTGGAAGAACTTGTGTTAGTTTGTGGGGGATAGTTTTCACTCTTAGAAGCGAGGAGTAAATAACGTGACCATATCGCAAGGATGTAGGAGAATGCCATTAGGTGTCGAATCTGGATTCCAAATCCTGAGCATGGGTCATCACCAATTGTGTCAGAGCTAGGTTCCTCTCCTAGTAATATGTGGTTCGGAGACGAACCAAGAAAAAGGCTGGTGGGTATGTGATACCCGAGTAAAAGAGGGGTACATGAATGAACCGAGTTGATTAAAAAAAAAAAAACAAAAAAAAAAAAAAGGGGACCTTTTGAATGAAACTGGGCCTCTTGAAAAGCCCAATACTGTTCCATTAATTCTCTGAGACCTACTCGGTTTAGCCATGCTTATTTCTTCTCGGCTTGGCGCTTTTCTTCTTCCTTCCTCCCTCCCTTCTCCGTCCTTCAACCTCCACAGCTCCTCATCCAGTCGATTACAGTGAGTTATATTCCACAAATTTGCTTCCATCATTTAGTTTCTTTTTCCGGTTGCTGTTCGTTGGATCATATAATTGAACTTGAACTTGAATTCGTAACCATGATCTTGCAATTTTGGAAATTTATCGATCAGGAAAACGGAGTTCATCGGAAGTTAATGCTCCATTGACGCATTCATTTGTTTCTGTATCGATCAATTTGTATTGTTTTGTGTTGTTTTCTTGAAGGTAAATTCGGTCGAACACAACATATATCTTAGTTCTTCTGGAGTTGGTGCTTCGATTGTGATTTTGCTGCTGAAGACATAGCAAAATGGGAATCATTGAAAGAATTAGAGAAATCGAGGCCGAGATGGCTCGGACTCAGAAAAATAAGGCCACGGGTACTTGGCTTCATCCATTAATCTGTTATTATCAGTCTCTTCCTTTTGCATGTGTTGTGCATATACCACAATTTGCATGTACTCTCTTTCTGGTTCAAGTGATCATAACGGTTTTTTTTGTACTTCTTTCTCGAACCGCAGAATATCATCTTGGTCAGCTGAAGGCGAAGATAGCAAAGTTGAGGACGCAGTTGTTAGAGCCTCCAAAGGTATGTAGATTTTGCGTTTCCTTCAATATTTTCTGATTCTTTCTTTTAGTTTGTAAGCTTTGTTTAAGTGAGAGCTGTAAGAATGCATCTGCTTCTTGTGTACTCACATGTCTGAAGAATTCAAGTTTCATGAACAATTCAATTATTGTTGTCAACGAGTAATTAATTCAAAATTTAATTCAGTATTGCCTCTTTTAAAACTTCTGGAGCAAACCATCTTCTTCTTCTTCTTCTTCATTCTTTTTTCCAAAGAAATTATAAATCCAAACCATTATTATCGATCGTTTGGCTTTTCCTTGCTGTAAGAAATTTCATTTCACCTGGTAAGGAGTGGTATATATATATATATATATATATATATATATATATATATATATNTTATTTTTATTTTTTTTATTTTTTGATGTTATGTGTTTTTCTTGTTAGTTCAACTCCAATTCCGAACCTGTTCTAAAATTGTTCATATTACACACATTTCTTAAATTAATTTTCATGTTATCAAAGTATACATTGTTGTACAAATGTTTCGTTGCCCAAGCAGACTTAATGTTATCTTATTAATCAGCATGTTTATAATTCCCATACTTATTGAGATTTGTGTCTATTGTTTCTAACTCTTTTTATTAACGTGTATTCACATTTCTACATGTCCGGGCGTTTTTCTCTTTCATCATGTGTTTAGTGGATGATGCAATATAAGAAACAAGTGTACTAAGAGGTTTCCATTTTCCTATCCTAGACTTCACAACCGTTTAAGCTCCTTTCAACCATTTTACAATTCTTATATTCTGTGCTTTTGGTGCATCCTATTTTTCTGCATACTAGTTCATAAAAATTGACTACTTGATGTTCATTGATAGGATGGTAGTTTTTCAATCTTTGTTTTCAGAATATCACTGATTTTATTTATTTCTTCTTGGTCCCTTTATATGGTGGGACTTGTGAAAAGTTGGCTTTCGTATTTACTATTCTTAACATGATGCATTCAGGGTTCAAGTGGAGGTGGAGAGGGTTTTGAAGTTACAAAATATGGCCATGGGCGTGTTGCACTCATAGGATTTCCAAGGTTTTTCCTGTTTGTCATTTTACGATAGTTATTTCTCTTAAAACTCTTGAAAAGAGATAATTAAACTTGATACAGAAGGAGACACCAGTCTAGGTGCTCTAAAAACTTGGCTGTTAGAGCTTTTGAACCTATATGCTCGGATCATGCAGACTTTGTCTCTAAACCATGTTAGACTTCCTAGTTTTTCTCTTTTCTTTTGAGAAGAAACAAGTGTTTTGTGCATATCATCCTTGTGAGGGGGTATGCTAATCTTCTTTGAATTGTTCCAATTTTATCAGATGTTCTCAAAGAGACTTTATATGAATCTACTTATTATTATCATAATTTTGTAAAACAAATTAATGCGGTTGTCAAATTTTTTTAGAATTGAGTTGCAGGTTCTATTATTCCTTGTAGTATTTGCTACTTATTAAGCAATATTATTCTATTAATTATATAATAACATTGTTTTGATATCAGAGGAATCTACGTCACAAGTCTCCTTTTTTCCTTTGTAGTGTGGGAAAGTCCACACTTTTGACATTGTTGACAGGCACTCAATCAGAAGCCGCCTCCTATGAGTTTACGACACTGACTTGCATTCCTGGGATTATACACTACAATGATACCAAAATTCAGCTGCTTGATCTTCCTGGAATTATTGAAGGTGCGTCTGAGGGAAAGGGACGTGGTAGACAGGTAAAATAGTTTAGTTTCTTATTTGTCTGTTGTAGGCTTATAGCATATGATTAACCAATAGGGGATATAGTCTAATGTTTTGTTTATTTTATTTGAATAGTAACTGGTTATAATCCTTTTTTTTCTCCCCATCCATACCACTTCCCTTTTAGCTATTCAATATCACGGGTATCATGGATGTTAAGTTTTCTTGAATTGTATTTTTCAGGTTATTGCTGTTGCCAAGTCTTCAGACTTAGTCTTGATGGTTCTTGATGCCTCAAAAGTAAGTTTTAAGAATCAATTTCTTTTTATTTTGTTTTGAGTTTAACGAAGTTTTCTTGTATATGTCAAATTATTTCACTTCTTTATTTTCGGAACCAAAATTAAGGTTATTGAAATTGTTTGATATGAGGTTGCATCCGGTAGACTTGATGTTATCTTTCCAAGACTTGCTTTCTTAGTCCTCTTCAAGTTTTTGATGTCCTTTTATTGATTAAGAGACTCTTGAAATTTTTCCCTGATACGCTATATCTCTTTAAGGTCAATAATTTTTTTTTTTCTTTTAACTCATTCTATGGTGATTGGATGCCTTTAGGTTATTAACTATTTGAAAATGATTATTAACTCATTCTATGGTGATTGGTCAATAATATATCTCTTTCCAAGACATATGCTACCTTTTTGAATGATTATTTAATATTATTTGCAATTCTACTGTTTATAATGAGTTCACAAGCACTTTCTATAGTATATATTGTAATTTCTTTTTTACAATTTAGCTCATACCTTCTTATGGGTGTTGTTTAAGCCAACATTTTCATGACGCACTTTCTATGTAATCTTTAGAGTGAGGGCCATCGCCAGATTCTCACAAGAGAGCTCGAAGCAGTGGGTTTGCGTTTGAACAAGAGACCACCTCAAGTAAGTTTTGGCTTTGCTAGTTTCTTCATTGATGTTCCCATCTTGTACTTCAATTTGGCTGAAATAGAAAATTCTTCTCATTCATCCTTGTTGTCCGGTTAATCAGTTGGTACTTCAATTATCTCTGCTTTAATTCTTATATACAGATATATTTCAAGAAGAAAAAAACAGGTGGTATTTCATTCAATAGTACCCTTCCTTTAACTCATGTTGATGAGAAGCTGTGCTATCAAATTCTACACGAGTACAAAATTCACAATGCAGAGGTATAGCTTCCAACTGAACGTAGATTACTGGTTTTCACCTTAATTTCTGATCTATGTTCCTTTTATTGGAACCTGCCTTTGATGACCGATAGAATCATCAGTGATTAATTCCATTAATATTCTCTTTTTTTCCCTTCGATTTCTTATTTATTGAGAAGCAAGAGAAAATCCATATTACGAAGCTGTAACTCACAAAACTGGTTGAGGGTGTGATCGTCCATCCAGGGTGTAGCGTGCATTAAAAATTGCTCTCCACTTAGCTATGATGAGAGAGTGAGAGTAATTGAAAAACAAGTTCTGTTAAACTATTGTGGTTCCAATCTGGTCTTAAAAGAGGCTCGTGGTTGGCTCAATGCCAATTTCAAATAGGACAGTTCCGATTTATGTCCTTAATCATCATATTGCCGATTGACTTTTTATTTATTTTTTGTTTTTCTTAGAATTAGACGTTCATATGGTGTGGGTGAATTCGAACCTACAATCTCTTTGGAGTAAAATATGCCTTAACTGTTAAACTAAGTTCTTATTTGTATCCTTTTAAAAGAAAAAAAAAATTGAAATTACATATAGTGCAGTTGTCTAGTAGTATCCATGGCACCAGAACCCATGTCACCAGGTGGACTCATCCTTGTTTTCCCTTCCCATACAAACCCTCTGATTACTTTCCATATGGCGGCTAAAATTGCTTGTATAGCAATACGCTTGATAAAGTTGATGACTAGAATTTATTTCCAAAATTTGAAAATGGACACTTTATTTCCCTTGGTACTTTTGCCCTTGATTTCTATTTGGAGGTTAACCTTTCGGTTCACAAAGGTTAAGTAGCATACGTGCACAAGTTCTCTTTTCTTTCTTCTGCATGATTTTTCTTTTTTGTTCATGTTCATAGACAGATGGTGTTAGATTAGTTATATGCCATTCTTTCTTTCTAGATCTGACCGTATCCACACGTCACTATGTTGATTTTCTCCAGGTACTCTTTCGAGAGGATGCCACGGCTGATGATCTTATTGATGTAATTGAGGGAAATCGTAAGTACATGAAGTGTGTGTATGTCTACAACAAGATTGATGTAGTTGGTATTGACGACGTAGACAATTTGGCCCGTCAGCCCAACTCCGTTGTCATTAGTTGTAATCTCAAGGTATGTTCTATCATTTCAGTTTCCACCGAGTTGGAGTGGACAATTTGTTATCTGCCTTTTGATCTTCATGTTGGACCAATCTTTTTTGGTTTTACCTAATCTTCTATTTGTTTATGTAATAAAATTTTACCCAAGGGTCCAAACCTGTAGTTAAGATGCATTCACATCATACCTCTGTTGTGAACTCAAGTTAATCTGAGCAGTAAATCTGTTGTTTATATGTGGTTTATCAGTCTATATGGATTTTACTATAATGAGTTTCTCTTCTGTTATTTGGACAGTTGAACTTGGACAGACTACTAGCTAGGATGTGGGAGGAGATGGGACTTGTTAGGATTTATTCAAAGCCTCAAGGCCAGCAACCCGATTTCACCGATCCATTTGTTCTTTCTGCTGTATGCCTTACCCTCTCTTTTCCCTTCTAAAATCATTTATTTATGTATTTGTTTTAATCCTCCTCTTCTTGTCATTACTCCATGAATATAATTTTAGGATAGAGGTGGCTGCACAGTTGAAGACTTCTGTAATCATATCCACAGGAGTTTGGTTAAAGATGTCAAATACGTGCTTGTATGGGGTACAAGTGCACGGCACTATCCACAACATTGTGGCCTTGGTCATCTTCTTCAGGACGAGGATGTGGTCCAGATTGTTAAGAAAAAGGTACCAAATGTTGTTTGTCTCGGCTAAATCAACCGTGGTCGCTGACTCCTCACTTTTCTTTTATTTTCGTCGTGTGCATGACCCCACCTGCACGAATTTTCCAGGAAAAGGAAGAGGGAGGAAGAGGTCGTTTCAAGTCGCATACGACTGGTCCAGCTCGTATATCTGACCGAGAAAAGAAGGCTCCTTTAAAGACATAAGTACAACATTAGATGATACCCCAAGCAGATCTCGAGTGGTGCTTGTTTGAAGCAGAGCTACTATTCGTTGAAGATGTGACATATATCCGGTTAGTTTTACACCCCAATCAATCCACGAGGATTATAATGTGAGATTATTGTGTTGCTTTCTCTGGGATCTGCTCAACATAGGGAAATCTTTCTTAGACCACAGTGTATAATTGGAATTTATTGATAAGAAATCCTTTGTAATTTAGTTGTTAATGTGTATTAGAACCACAGTTGGATGCCCTGTTCATAAAAATTATGAATTATGAAAGATATGCCAAAGCTTTGATCGTAGAATGCCTCATGAATTGTGGATTGTAGAATGCCTGCCTGCTGCATCCAAGCATACAAGGATATGGCTTGGCCAAAATGGTAACTGTAAACATATAGCGTTAATTTATGATGGATGAATTTATGAGGCACCAGCTGAGGTGTGTAAAAAATATCATCATAAATAATAAGAATCATATGCATTTCAAATAGTAAGTTCACATTATAATTTTTACTTAATTTGATGCTCCTAAACCAACCTTAATGGAGTTTGATTTCACCTACCATATTCAAATCATTCAAGAAATTAATTTTTTAAGGCTATTCATGAAGCTAATACAACTTATTATTCAAAAATTTGCCCCTAAATGGTCAGAAATACTACTAATTTGACTAAAGCAATAAGTAATTTGACTCATACGATCTCAACAGTTCAAAGTGAGTGTTGAGGATTGGGTTAGGTCATATGTGCGAACTTTACTTTTTCACATGACCATTTTTACATGTATAAAATATTTTGAAAATCTCGGAGTCTCTAAGAAACATTTTAAACATCTTACTTTAGAATTCAATGAATTTACATAAAAAGGAAATATTCATGTAAAACTAGCATAAAAAAATTTGTTTGAACGGACTCCTTATAGAGAAATTTAAAACTATTCCACAAAGAAAAGTTGCTCTTCGAATTGATTAATTCAATGACAGTTATTTTTTAGAGATCTTGTACGAGCCGTCAATAATAACACGCCTTGGTAAGAGAAAAAACTTGCACTTAAGAACTTGACGTATAACTTATTCTCCCTCAAGATGGTTAGAACTCTCCTAGGGTGCATTTCATGCTCTAAATGATATGAACACGAACTTATAATGCTCACTCCTTGTCCTAACTATCATCTTTTGGGTGTCGTCTTCCCTTTCCTTCTATAGTGTTAGCTCAATAAGTCAATTTTGGAGAACAATATCACCTCTCGTAGAACAAATCCTTTATATGAGAGAGGGGATATTTGTTTTTTATAGTTACTTTGCTTAACTCTCGAAAGTTAATGCACAACCACATCAATTCATCCTTTTTCACACGAACAAAACCAACATGCTTCAAGTGTCAGTACCATGCAGTAAGAGGATTTTAGAATAGAGTCGATACTTGGTTTGAGATCTATTCAAAAACTCACTGCTCACGTAGGAGGTACCCTTGGTAAATCATCAATGAACATGTTTGGAAACTCTCCTACTATAGTTACTGTGAATGTTTGATTAATCCACCACACCTAAATGGTGTGAAAGTTATCTTATTTATAATCAAATAAATTACAAGGATATGGAAATAGTAATAAATGGAAATAACAATAAATGGAAAGATACCTATGGTAATAAGGCAAATATCTAATATTTGCCTTATAATAAAATATCAAATATAATATATATGGTAAACTATAATTTATTACTAAATATCCTTAACAGTTACAATAGACACCACCATCTTCTCCTTTCTAGTGTCACTATGCTAGCTACCATAGGTATAATAGGCACCGACGTAGACATTTCGCTTGATTAGTCCTTTTGACTTCATTATGGACACTAATTTAGGAGCAGGTTCAATGCAAGTACCCTTAAATTGAAACTAATTTGTAATGGCAGCTTCAATAAACATCTTTTAAAAAAAAAACAGTCAATGATAGCAAAATTGTCGACCAATCAATTCATGAAAATTTATCATATTTACTAGTATTAACGTCACATCTAACAATTACCCCACCGATACTTATCAACTTTTACCCTATTACTAACCAATATATTTACCCATCACTTTTTAACCCATCATTTTTTATTTGAATCTCCAAATACTCGTGTCAATTCTACCCGAAAATAATTATCGGTTTGAAAATAATTTAAAAATTAGAAAATTTCATGAATAATGGGCTCTAATTTGCATCAATTATTGATTAATTTTGTTGAAACAACAAAACATTCTTCTTGGGATCTTAAAAAGATTTCCCTCACTTCCACCTCTCCTTTTTTTTTTTCACTCTTTTCTTTTCCCACTTTACCCAAAATTATCTGAGGGCATTTTCGTAATCTTACATCAACAAAGCTGCTTAGTGTCACGGTCATGCTCGTTCAGGGCGTGTTGCCCATGGCCGCATGCCCATGACAAGCCAAACCCTTGTCATGTCTTTTCATTCTAGTGTTTTGTAATTCTAGGGTGTATGGCTCAGAATGTACTCTAGGGGATATGACTAGTGGTCAACTTCTCCCTGCCCAAGGTTATATATGCTAAGCCGTTGTTATCTTTCTTTTGCTTGCTTATATAACGTCTCTTTCCAAAATCTCTCTCTCTCCTCGTTTTCTAAAACCTTCTTTTAAAACCGATGCTAGAGGCTCGATCATACGTCGCTTGGCCGTAGGCGACGCAAGAACAAATTGGCTTAGCTCACTAGTCGTTGGAAAGTGAGTGCCGCACAATCGCTAGTCCGCTGCCTTCGAAAGTGCGATTGTGTCACTTAACTCACGTGTCTGTCTCCCACAAAATATTCTCCCAATCACACACTTTCTTTTCCTATTTACCTATTTGTCCTTTTTTTTTTAAGCATGTGTTAAGATAACATTTTAATTTATATTCTATTTTAATATTTATAAAAATTAAAAAATAAGGTTTTTTAAATTAAATAAAATAAAAATTATGATAAAATTTTCGCTTTTTAAAGAAATTGCCAATTTTTACTCTTTTTACTCTATTTTTACTCGGTTTAAAATATCACATATTCAATAATTACTGCTCGTAAAAGTAAGAATTAAAATAAAACTTATAAAATCATAAATATAAAAAACAAGGCGCCTAAAAATTTCAAATTGAAGTCAAAATAATAATAATAATAATAATAATAATATTAATAATATTAATAATAGGATAATGATCCACTTGGCGGATGTTACGGAGAGTGAGTGGGTACACGTGTGGATGACGACAGGTGTAGGAGCTTAATGGGCCCAGCCCATCACGTGCGATGGTGGAAAGACACTAATGGGCTGCCCCTACAAATCCAAATCCAAATCTGTTTTGTGGGCCCAAACTCCCCCACTTGAGCCCACTAACTTTCATCAACCATCCATTTATAATAAAATATTTTTACGTATATTAATTTTCATTTTTTAATATAATTTATATTAAAAATATAAAACCATCCTAATAATATTACATAACAAAAAATGTAATAAAAATTAAAATTTATATACATACAAATAAATATAATTTTTCTAATAAATTCTCATTATTAATTTTTCTTTGGAAGGCATTATTATTTTTTTTTAATTTGTTTAAAAAATGTGATTGTTCAAAATTTTATTAGGATATTTGGTGTGTTATTAAATGGGATACGACTTTTGAAGAGACAAGTTTATTAAATAACGTAAGAAATTGTCTATTTAAATGAATCAGTCATTTAAATACGAGAGCGATATTTCATACATTACTCAATCATTAATGTTACAATAACATTTTTAATACATATATTTATATATAAAATATCGCGATTCATACTCAAAATTTAGTTTTATTTGATTATTCCTAGGTTCAGCTCAACGGGGATTCACGTTCACTTATGAAATTTCATTCATTTAGAAACCAAGTTTTAGAGTCTAGAATTAACCGTTTCAAGTTAAAAACTATGCACTTCAAATGCATGCAGCTACTGAATTACCGATAAGAGGTTCTGTTTCTAACATATGTCTAATGGTACTGTTTCTGTACTCCCACTGTTTGGCAATGTGCTAAAAGATCTGACCTAAATCACTAGACTTAATAACTTCAAATCAAACGAACTCTCGATATTGAACGACGCTCAAACTAAATAACTCTACTCGTTTACTCAAACCCCATCGAACGTTTTGGAAATTGATTTCACGATCATTATTGGGAATGAAAATAGAAGGGACCCTCTTAATGTAGGGATTGAAGTAGGCAAGCATAGGAAAGAAGGTGGAGAGGGCAACAAAAATAATTAAAGGGGCCAAACCCTAATTTAGAGAGAGGTCCCTACATAGAAGTTGCATGAAACACAGACATAAGCATAGGATAATGTTGGATATAGTGTTTGCTTGTGCATGGTTGGTGAGCAACATAACATGCCAACCCTAGGCGACTTTTCTTTCTTTCTTCTCCTAATCCGGAACCTTCCTATCTCTCTCGACTATTCCTATCGAGATGGGTCGATGGATATCCATAAACGTACTTGAACATAACTGAATTAGTTTAGGTATAGAATCTCTAATTAAGAAGCATTTGTAGCGACCTGACTTTTTAAAATTCGAGACCGTCTGGGTTTATTGATTTTTTTTTTTTGGTATTTAATTATATGATTTATTAATATATATTGATTTAAAGTGATATAAATGATAGTGATATTGAAAGTTTTTAGAGAAATTGTAGGGGACAAAGAATTGGGTCATAATTAAATGCATATTTAAAAAAGTACTCAAAGAAATAATATTTAATAAATAATAATTAATAATTAATAATTAATAATTAATAATTAATGAACATGTGTGGATCATATTAGGGGAAAAATAGGGTCACCAAACTCAATTATAAAATTGCCTTTTTGTATTAATTAATATAATATGTTGGACTTTTCCCTCCATAATCTCTGTTTTTTTAACTAATTATAAAAACCCGAATAATAAAAATAATTATTATAATAATAATAAATATGATTAAATTCTGATTTAAAGTCAAACCAAGAAATAATAAATATTGGGTGAAATTATGGTGATGATTAACAAAGTCAACGATTTGACGTAAGCAAAGGCTACAATGCCACATTATTATTTTTATCTAATTCTCCTTTTAAAAAAATACGTATAAATTTTTTTAAAAAAATTAATAATATTTTAATTTTTTATTTATTTATTAATATCTGAAAATTCCATTAGCCCTATAATATTTTTAAAATTTTAAAAAGTATTTTTGTTATTATTATGTGGATGGAAATGTTCGAGAATTAGAGTGTTATTCATGATTGAGAATATTTTCTAAAATGGGTGGACGTTCTCTATTTATAATTAAATAAATTACAAAGATATGAAAAAGAATAATAAATGAAAACAGCGAACTAAAATGCCCCAAAATGTACTATAGGTGGATATGACTGGTTGTCAACTTCTTCCTACCCGATAGTTATATGCAGTAAGCCGTCGTTGTTGCATTTTTTCTTACATTCCCATACAACACAAATTTCAATTTCTCAAATCTTGCTTCCAAAACTCTCTCCCCCATTTTCTAAAACATTCTTCTCGAACCAGGGCCAGAGGCTCGAGCATACGTCGCTTGGTCGAAGGCACCACAAGAATGAATAAGCTTAACTCACTCATTGCTGAGAAGTGAGTGTCGTACAATTGCAAGTCCACTGCTATAAAAGTGCGATTGTGACAAGTGGTATCAGAGCCAAGTGAAGTATTACGCAAACATGCCCGCCAAGAAACAACTGGGCAAGTCCCAGACTAATCGATTAACTAAAATTGAAGAACAGTTACTCTGCATGAACAATAAATAAAAGATACCTATGATAAACTATCGAAGACAAATATATAGATATTTGTCAATAATAAAATAATCAAATATAACTTAGTACAGCAATAATTTAATTTATCAAAAAAAAAATTACATTTTTAACCTTCAAAATGTTAATAAAATAAAATAAAAAATTCCGGAAATTTTGAGTTTTTAATTGGACTCATCATTGGTGCACGTGGCATCATGATTATAGTAAAAAAAAAAAACATTTGTTAAATTAAATGTATTTAAATTTATTAATATGATTGTATTTAGATTAATAAGAGAGATTAAAGTAAAGGGGAAGATATAATTAGATAATTAAGAAAGGGTATATAGGTCCGTAGGGCATTCGAAACCCTAATTCTTCTTCTAGCCTTTTCCTTTTCCTTTTCCCGCACCCTAAGCTAACCCTGCTTTCTTATGTTAATTTGGTTGTTAACAATTAATTAATTAATTAATTACTTAATTAACTTTACTTAGTTTTCATGTCAAAACTGCCATCATTTTGTGGGCCCAACCTGGATTGGGTTGTCAGTAGAATTTAAAAGTTAAGAGAACTGTTAAACTTTTTTTTTTTTTATGTAAATACAAACAAATAAACTAAAGAATTTCAACATGAACACTAATAGATCAATATATATCGATCTATCTGTAAATTAGAATGTTTAATATCAATATTTGATCGATATATCGAGCAACATAAAGACTCAGATATCATATTGAGTCTCACATTTGTTCATTTAAGGAATGATCATGAGTTGATAAGTAAAGAAATATATCTCTATTATCTCCATTGGTACGAGGCCTTTTGGGAAGCCTAGAGCAAAGACATTAGAGCTTATGCTCAAAGTGGACAATTTCATACCGCTGTGTAGATCAGTGATTTCTAACGTGGTATCAGGGTCATGTTAGTATAGAAGGTGTAGTTATAGTGTATTTTGTTTGAGAGCTTCAGAAAAAGAGTTTGAGCTTAAGAATGAGCCATTTAGCTGTTGAACAACTAAGGAGAGTCTATTCGAAAGCTCGATAACAGAGGCCTCGGGGGAGATTAGTAACAACAAGTCTCGAACTCTAATTTGATTTAGAAAAACCCTAATTAATCTCTTATGTAAGCCCCCAAAATTCTTTCCAAAAAAAAAAAAAAAAGATTACAAAAGCAATCCATTAGCAATGGCACAATTAGTGTTGAAATGGGTGGTTTCATACACTGGCAGTTCATCTCTGTACCTATCCATTCCGATCGCCGACAGATTATCCAGTTCAAACAGGTCGGAGCTTGAACAGCTCAAACGGTCGTCGTCTTCTTCGTCATCCTCCTCTGTTTTCATTTCCTCTGTTTCTAATTTCCCTTTCTTCCCAATGGGTTCCTCTAATTTGTTCAACATTTTATGCCCACATGGCCGACAATCCTCGTCCACTATCACACTCACCGGACAGAACCGAACCGATCTCTTAATGTTCCCTCTTGAAGACGGCGTTTTTATCAGACAAGACCGCGAAAACGACGAAGCAGAGGAACAGGTAGACGAGGATCCCTGTTGGGACTTCGATTTTCTCGGCGGGTCGTACTCCAAATTCGTTGAATTGTTTGAAAAAGTGTTTGATATCTTCTGCTTAGCTTTTGGGCTTCCGCCATTGAAGAGGGAATTAAGGAAGCTCGCAAGTCGGCCGCCGGGTGAAATTGGTTGCTTCACTTTCTTCAAATCGTGGTAGATTTTTGAAGCTTTGAATTTGGATTTAACGAACCCATTTTCGTGGTTTGGATTTGGGATAATTTCTGATTGAGACCATGTGGTGGTTTTGATCGGCTTGGGTTTGGGTTTCGGCTTTGGCCGGTGGAGTGTACGTGAAAGAAACTCCGATTCCGACGAGGAAAGTCTTCTGCCGGCGGTGGAGCTGGATTCTGACGAGCTCGAAGTGGAAACAGTAAAGTCGCGAAGGGTTTTGATTTTTTTGTTATCCATCCAGTTGTCGATCATAGAAGCACGCCGGAATTGGAGAGTTTGGTGGTCCTCTGTTTTGGCGGCGGAGATGCTCTGTTTTGTTCTGGTGGTAGTTTTTTGTGTGTAAAAAATGAGTTGGTCTTCTCCCTGGGCGTTGGAGTCGTCGATGGAACGGTAGATGGCGTCGAGAAGGGAGGAAGAGAAAGAGGGGTTTTCGCGGCGAGAACGCCGCCGTTGGTGGTTGTGTTGGTGGTGGTGGGGGTCTGGATCTTCCCTTTGAAACGAGTTGTCCCACAGATCCATGGACAGAGAAGAAAGGGAAGAAGATGATGGCAATTATAGCCCGTTTTCAGAGGCTAATATATAGGTAGTCAGGAGTCCCTGTGGATAAATTATTTGGGTAAAAAAAATTAACCTGATCAATTTAAATAGAATTTATAATCCAAATATCAAATATTTACGGAGACGGGCTTGTAACCTTATTTTCAAGTTGATTCGACTGAAAGAATATCAACTTAAAAACCGACCTAAATTTTTGTTTTCCAAAAATTCAATCCACAAAAAAAAAAATAATAATAATAATAATAAATAAATAACTCGATTCAACTCAAATTTTATTATTTAAGTTTGGGGTCGAAATTGATCAAGCTATTTAATTGGTATATTTGTAAATATTTAATTTCAAAATTTTCTCCATAAATTTTGAAATTAATCCTTTTTTTACTTTTTTTTTTCTACAAAAAAAAATAGTATCTATTAATAAACTATTTATAAATTATAAAAATATGTTAGTAAGGTAATTTTTTCTCTATGGAAATTATAATTATTAATTAATAAATTTTAGTAAAAAATTAATTATATACTAATTTTAAAATTAATTGAAAGACAGAAATTAAATTGAACAATTTTCGTGGATGGAGTAAAATAAAATAAAATAAGTATTTTTCCAGTTATTTTCCACGTATTGAAATAATATGACCGTTGTTTTTTTTTTTTTCGCATGTACGTCGAGTGGATCCAAGCTGGAAGGAGTGTCAGGTTGTCAGTGTTGACATGGCATTTCTTTTTTCTATAATATTATTGAAATGTGTACGTGGTCTTCAGGCTTCACAATAACTATCCAGCTCCCCACGGTATGGGATCATTTACTTTTTCTGTGTTTTTTTTTTTTTTTTAAAGGAAAAGAATTACTGACCGAATTATATAATATTGCATAATCGATAAAAATAAAGATCTATATTAAAATCAATAAAATAAACTTTAATAAATATAAACTATAATATTATAAACTTAATTAATTTCCGTTAAATTAAGAAGTGTAATCTAATATATTATGAATTATATAATATTGCATAATGTATAAGAGTAATTGATGCTCTTTTAGTGTAATAATTATAGGGCAAAGATTTGAATTAGGCTTAAAAAGGGGTAATTCCACTAATTTTACTAATGAAATAACCAAACTTGGTTAAAGTAATGTGTTTTTTTACCACTACTTTTTGTTGTTTGTATCATAATTAGCATCAATTAGCCTCCAATTAGTGGTGGATTAACAGTTTTTTTAAACTGGCTTAATCATTTGGTAGTTGATTTATGTGTGATTAAACCATAAGCCATAAAATTTTCACCTACTTAAGACATAGCTTTAATTATATCTTTTCTTTAGATTATTTATTATGGGACACTTTTTGTCTAAGATTATATTTATTATCACCAACTTTAATGGTCTAAGCTTACTTGATTAGGGTAAATTAAACTTTTTTTAAGCGTATTATTGCTGGACCAATTTAAACAAAAATTCAAAAGCTAAGCTAAAATATCTGATGAAGATCGTTAATTGAATCCTATTTTAATTTTTTAAAAAGAGAATTTGGACGAATTTGGACTCAAATGTTTATATTAAACTAATTTTTATCGATCGAGTCATCACTCTATACAACAAAAGTTAACTCTTTTAAGTGGAGGTTCCAATATCTCGTTGCTCGGATATTTTCAACATATTAATAAGTATATTCCTAGGCATACGTTCAAAGATACATGTATGGATAGGAACATATATGCATGGAAACGTAAAGGAAGTGGGAAGATAAAAGGTGATTTAGATAGAGAAAGAAAAAGGGTTTTTTGAAGAGAGAGAGAGACAAGTTTGTAAGTGGAAAGCATGAGGATTGAGGAAGATGGTAGCCATTGATGACCGTCAACTCTCTTACTCGGAATCATCGATTTTTTTTCGTGGAAAACACTCTTTTTAAAATCAATCAAAAAAAAAAAAAAAAAAAAAAAAAANTTACTACACTTTGCTTTATTTGCTCCCCATCTTCTCTTATAGAATTTCTCCGCATAACACTACTATACTACTACACTCGTATTCTTTATTAAAATCAATCGAAATAAAACCGCATCTAAGGCTTCATAGGCACTCTCTACCCATCTTTTTGCTATCGTACGTGTGCTTCTATAGAGAAAAAAGGGCACGTTCTAAAGTGGGGTGGTGCATATTTGCATAATTATTATTGCACTCGTGGCCTCTAAGAACCCTTTGGAATTGAATTAAGTAAAGGAACAATGAAGCATAAAGCATGTGATTTGGGATTAGAACAAGAGGAAAAGGATGGATTAATCTAAATCATTCTTAATTAATGTTCTTAAACATTCAGTTAATGTATCATTAAAGAAAGAAAAGCTGGGTACAAACAAAGTAGCCCTACCCATGTTTGAGTTTTCAGCTGTGGATTTGCTTCTCTTCCTCTCTCTCTCTCTCTCTCTCTCTCTCTCTCTCTCTCTCTCTCTCTCTCTCTCTCNTCTCTCTCTCTCTCTCAATCTTTTCCTCACATGTTCTTTTTCTCTCTCTAGTCCCTTCAAGATCAAGGCATATAAACCAATTATTATGAACAGCAAAAGGCTTCTATAATTAATTAATATCATGCCCAAATTAAGCTTACCAAGTTCTTAATTAATCATCCCTAATTAAATGTCCACAACCTCCCTGAAAACGAGTCAATTGAACCTAATTCAATAAATAAAACATAAATTATCATCTTAAACGGCTCATGTTTCATCCTCTTCCTAGTGTTCGAACTCAAGAAAGGTAAATAATAATATTAAAATCAATTTCAACCAAGGTTCATTCCTACCCAAAAGAAAGGCAAACCAACCATTATGGTTGACTTCTTAATATATTTTATATATTTTTATTTGGCTCGGATCAACTCGACGGTTTTATCCCATGAACCCGAAACCAAACCGAGTCAGTTCGAGTTCAGAAAAATGAACCCAACCCAATCCAACCCAAAAGGCTAATTCAACCCAACCCAATCCTTATAGTTCGGGTTAGGTTGGTCCGAATGTCGGGTTTGAATGTATACCCCTAATTCCTAACACTTGATTTTACATTTATGTATAAAACATAATTTAATTCTTTTTCCCATTAGATTCCTTTCAGATTGCAGTTCGACAAGGTATATTGACTATTGAGAGCTCCCCCACTAAAAAAAAAAAAATAAAGAACAAAGAACAAATCCTACTTTAACACGTGCTTATTGCTAATTAGTCCCAACTTTCTGAGAAAATGGCCTTCCAATTCAATATTAAATTCAACTACATATTACCTCAAGAAGAATGCACCAAGTGAAACTAGAAGTTATGAAGACAAGATCTCAATCAACCATATAATCAGGCAGGCCACGAATTGAACATACGATCATGACGCTAGCTAAACGATAAACGTTGACACTGCATGATTGTAACACATCAATAACAAACTTAGTGAATGAATAAGCAATGTCTACCACTAATACTTCAATTTTGGACACCATATCAACGTGTAGCAGAAATCAAAACATCTACATACGTATTCTACAATGCATTTGAGGGACTTGTCCCCTGGTGGTGCGTTGATGATTTTCATGGCCACTAAATTAGCCCTATGAAATAATTCCATACCCTTTTTCATTTCAAAGTTGACTTCTGATATCAGCTAACCATGATATATATATTTTATTTAAATGGGCATAATACAAACTTGAAGAGACATCTACTTTTGTCCTTGCTTTCGTTGAAACATGAGAATAGCCATATTTCTCAAAAGCAGCAAAAGTTTTGGCAATTACAATGGCAAGCTTGTATGGGTGTGGTAATATTCTAATATAAAAGTTGTGCGAATATCTACAAACTCAATCCCAATGTTTTCTAAAAAGTATATATGATTCAAAATTTCAGTGTCAGGTTTTCTCATTCATATCTACTTTCTTCTTCACATAAATCCACAGGAGCAATCATATCAGTTTCTTAGTATATAGTATATATCACTCATCAATCACAAATGTTCTTAGTTTAAAACTAAATGAGTTGAAAACTTTGAAAATTTGGACATAAAAGTCAAATTTACTCAAATGGAAAAATGCAAGGGGGAGAAAAATAGTGGATCAAATGTCTGTCTACTATTTAGATTCTCATGGCTCTCCTAGAATGCACATGAGTCCAATTCAAAAGTGATATTATCAGAAGCTACAGTGCAGTAGGGAAAGTACGGATGGTCTGCTAAAATATAGGCCAAAACCAAGTCACCAACACACTAAAAAGTGTGAAAATAAATAAATAAATGAACTTTTATTATAAAAATATTAAGGGGGAAAAAGTAGGGAGAGAAAAGGAAAGGTGCATTGGAGCCAATTATTAAGGACACAGGCACAAGGCTGCCTCTGTCATCTACACAAGACTACATTAGGAAGCTGCGAAAAGAGTAAGGAAATATGACCTGAATGTGGGTTGTGGACAACTGTGCGTTAGAAACAGTTCCCTGCAATTCAGATCTGCTGTCCATGTCCATTGCCATGGGAAGGATTCATGAGCTTTTGGCTGTTAACAAATTAAACTTGTATCTCAGATTCATTCATCCACTTTTGCCTGTCAAATTATTAAATTAAAAACGTGTAAAGCAATTGGCATTACGTTCCATCATTCCTTCAATTACCATTGAGAATAAGACAAGTTGTTCCTCTGAGTAGGCTTGAATTCAAGAGAAGAATAATGATCTTGTGACTTGTGCCCAAGATTCCAAGTGGGACACTTATCCTACCTTGGGAAAATGACCTGTTTTTCCAACAAACTGACAAACATGAAAAGAAATAAAATGATTCGGGTGAAAAAATATAAAGAGAATAACAGGAGATGGTTTGAAGTGCCGTTGAGGTTTTAAATAAACTTCTAATGAAACGTTTCAACTGTAAACATGGTCATGAACAGGACAAGATAAAAGCATGAACAGTATAGACAACTTTGAAACAGTTCAAGAAACTGATCCACACTAGCTCAGTACAAGATGCTTCTAAGCTTTCGTGAAATTAGGAATGCATCATAAATTGAAGTCAATGTTTCTTTCTTCTTTTTTCATTTCTCTCTCGTGTTCCAAACTTCAAAGTACCAAGATAAACATCACACAGATCCCAAAGTACATCGATTTTTGTATACATATATCAAGCCATTGTCAAACCGATGATGATGGCAAGACTTTGCACGATATAATCCCTAGGTTCACTAGCAAAAATAAAAAGCAAAAAGCTCAGCTTCAAAATAGATGAAGTCTATAGGGACTCCGATGTGTAGGGTTAAGCTTTTTTGTACAGAGCATGAAAATGATCGTTAAAAAAAAGGTAAAGAGTAATGTGTTTGGTAATCCCAAGACATTGCGACAGTTTCAATAAAAAAAAGTTTTGAACAGAACAAAGTCTATATATTCTGCAATCTGCACTAGGTACAAAGTTGAAAGATAAAGCATCTCTCACCTTTTTTTTTTTTTTTTCCTGATCACCATTGAAGCTACGCATATGGAAAGGATCCAGAAACCACAGCTGGTTACCTTCTTTACTAATTGACATCATTCAATATGAACACAGTAATATTAGATTCAAATGTTCAGAGACTTCACCTTGACCATTCTCCCGCAGGGCCACCACAGGTACATTGCAACATAAAACTCCTAAACCAACATTTTCCAATTAATACCTGCAATATTAACAACTGATGTTTCTAATTAAGGTTCTAACGAGTTAAAATTATGAAAAGCAATGCTAGATGCAAATAATTTGGAAAAGCTGCTTAAGGGCATTGCTAGCACCAAGTATTTTGTTCTAATCCATAGGGCTTGGCTTTATCCACCTGTGTAGCTCTGTTAAATCCTACAGAAGCTTCTCCTTCTACTTGATTATTATAGCTAGGATGACGAATGGGTAACTAAAACAGCAGATGAAATAGATGCAAATGGAGAAAACCGCATACTACATTGAATATGAGAAGGTTATCAATTACACATTTGACAAAATATTAAACATTTATGACTACTTCAATCCCTTGTATAATAATAAAGGGGGGCGGGGTTAGTTTCACAATTCTCGTTCTTCATTTGTCTAGAAATTAGTTGTCCAATTAAGATGACCCAACTGTGGCTGCTGGAAAGTACCAACTTGTGGCCCAGGAGTGGCAGCAGCCACTCCAACATTCCCACCCATACCAGGCCCCATGTGATGAGGATTTCCAATAGCAGCAGGTTGAGGAGGTGGATGGTACAATCCGGGAAATTGCATGTGTGTAGACTGCGCCACAGCTGCACTGAAGGAAGCGTGCCCAGTATGAGAGGGCAAATAAGCACCATGAGGAGTTTGCCCTGGCATGTTGTAATATGGAGCCGATTGTAAACCTGGAAGATCTCTTGGGTTTTGGATCCAAATTTCAGATGTCTCAGCCTGTAATAACAAATATACTAATACATTAAACTACTTTATATTATAATTATAAAAGGTCTGAATGGCTTGAGAGTGGCTGATATCATGATGATCCAGATTAAACAAACATGTCAGGGTGTCATTTGCACTTGACGGTAAAGGTCCCCCCACCCCCCCCATGGCAATGACAATTACTAACCTGTGCATTTGGGACATAAAGGTTTCCATCTTTGTATTTGATTCGAGATGCATCTTCCAGTCCGGTTGCACTCCCAACTACACCAGGAGCATTTACAGAAAGACCAGCAGGACTATTGAAGTTCCCAAACCCTGCCGGACTGCCAGCAGGAACAGGCTTGAACTGCTGGAGTCCATACTTCAGGTTATTTGCATTCATGTGAGTACTTCCACCGGGCATTAGTAAGTAACTGTTACCATTGGACGGATGAGGGTATGCTGGGGAACTAGAATAACCAGGCATGGCCATTGGTGGAACATAAACAGGAGATATGAACTGTCGATATGGCATGAGGTTTGCAAAATGGGAAACATGAACTTGTGGATACATCTGAGCAACTGGAGTTTGCTGCTGTTGCACCATTGGAATCGTTGATGGAGAGATGCCGTTAGCAGTTTGAGAGTTAACCGCCTAGGGTCAGAGATTTGACAAGTGAGAACAAAAAAATACTACTGCCAGCAGTGGAACAAACTACTAGCTCAGAAAATAATCATAACAATTATAAGTTACAATCATTAGAAACTCAAACACCTGTGTCCGTATTCATTTCACAGAAATCCAGATAATAATGAACACGCCAGATATTATGCAAACAACTACACTTACATCCTGAGACGGTAGTCCTTGCACCCGTACAGTTTCATCTACTGTCGGTCTGAAATAAGGTATATCATAACCAGTCTGTGGATCATACGCCTGATTGGAAAATAAGTTATATAAGGGAATGAAAAAGGCATGTTCAAAAATGGGTTACAGGAAAAGCAATGCAAACATTATACTACTAGGAACATCAAACTTTTAACCATCAATTCAGTAGGAATACAAAATATCTTAATTCTCAGCAGCTACCTCAAAAGTTAATAATCTAATACAAACTCACCGAAAATCCCGGTAACTCAGACGGATCTTGATGCTGTGAATCAGGAGTATATTTTGAACTCCTATCTCGAACTAGTCCAATATCTGCATAAGTATCCATTGTCTGAGGACTAGAAGATTCTATTTTATCTGCCGACTGAATCTCAGTTGCAACAACAGATTCTGGAGAATTAGACTCTGAACTTCGAACCTGATCATCCAGTAAATCAACCTGCCTGCTGCAAGAAGCATCATCAGTAGAAATCCTCGGAGCAGATGCAGACTGGCTGCAAAAACATTGTCAGATGGATAATGTCAGCAAAAGAAAAAAACTACTGGGAGGAATTGTGAGTCCCATGAAGAAACTTTGTTTCAGGGATACTTATCTGGTATTTCATACTAACTCAATCGAAAAAAATTCTATCTTATGAAGGAATGCTCAAACCTTTGGCTCATAATTACCTAGTGCCACAGTTTTTGTCAGATTAAGATAAAAGGAATAAAAAATAAATACAAACCTAGCTGATGACTCTCCATTCAATTCCTCTCGACCACTACTGGCTTGCAAACCCGACACCAGACATCCAGAAGAATTAGATTCTGTCCCAAAACTGCCAAAGACCAGCTGATATTGATCATTATCGGGAACTCTAATATGTTCTGCTATGATAACATGCTGGTTCTCATGAAGGTCTACTCTTGCAAGCTTCTCTTGTACATGAACTGCTTCAGAAGGCAACTCTTTGGACTCATCAGTAGGAGATTTAGATTTTGAGGGTGTTCCTATTACTCCAGGATTACCAGTGCTCGACTTCTGGCTTGACTTAGGTTTCCACTCCTTGTTAGGCTGGGAAGCTGCATCAAAGCCGATGGTGAATTCTCTCCTAAAATTTGATGAATTCCCCAAGTAAACACACACTCATGTTAAAAATGAAGTGTGGACATGCACGCTCAAAGAAACACGTCTGAGAAACAGCAGACTTGCAGTAGCAGTTCTTTGACAAATAATAAAAAATAACATTCTGAACTATATTGAAAAAGACAATCCAAACACTTTGCAGTCAAGCAATAATAACAAAGATGCTATGATACCTCAGCGTTCTTCACTCAAAATAGATAGATAGATATATATATATATATATATATATATATATATAGAAAGAAAAAAGAAAGAAAATAAAGATACTAAGATACCTTTCTGATGGCCAATAGTTGGTTGATGTTGCCTATGCTGATTATTTAACGTTGATCTGCTGCCTACCAGGCCAGGAATCACAGATTCAGTAATTTGACTAAGCTGTTCGCCTTTAGAAATGGAACCTAATGGTCGAAATGAGTCTGTAGAAGAACCATCCCTTTCAGCAACAGAATTTGAGAGAGACACATTTGGTCCCAAAGACTGGTTTATAGAACTATCTTTTAATTGCCGACGAACACCTACAGCCCCAACTTCACGTTTTATAGCTCCAACTGCAGCAGATGATCTAGAATCAGGAGATGGTACATGGACTGGATCTGTGGAAGAAGAATATAAACCAACAGCAGCACCATTTGACGCCAACACAGGTGACTGTTGCTCAGGATCATTCGGCTTTGCTATGTGCATATCTGGAACAGAACTCTGCACGGAAACGCCCACATCATCTCTTGACTCTTTCCGGGTCATTCCCTTTGAATAACCATCTCTTTGACTGTTGGGATGTGAATCGGTTTTCCGGAAAGATATTTGTGATAACCTAGCACCAAAGGGCCCCCCATGTGCTCCCTTCGGAGTGGTACTGATGAATAAATAAGTAAATTAGTTGCCCATGTACTGAATTCAATAAAAATTTAAATCTGATCAACAAACAGATTTTGGGGATGGAGCAGGGAAAGTCAACTTTCAAAATTTAGGCATAGAAATCCAAAGATGAATATAATGGAGAAGACAAGCCCAAAACAGGATTCCAAGTCAAATGCAAAAAGAAGTAAACATCAGCAGCGGTCTTTCTGCAAATAATAAATTTCGGAGTTTCTGGCGAAGTTTTGTGCAGAGAAAAGTGTAACAACAATGAATTACAGCTTTCTGTTTATGCAGCTGCACTTATGTAAGTATTAAATTCCTAGCCAAATAACAATGTTAAACGAACATGTTTAACATGTTATTTGAAATTTAACATCAATTTTACACATCAAGACAATGCCATAAATACACAGAAACGTCCAAAATCTTTCAAGGCAGGCTTGTGGACCCACTCCTTACAAAATCAGAGCACGGCTACCTAATAATACAAACTTCAGTAGAAGACACTCTAGGATACGTATTCATGGTCCGCATCATAACCCAAATTTCATAGATTAGTCATCACAGTAATTCCCTGCATTTATTTGTCATTTCTTACAAGACCTATCAATAGACTATTACTCCTGAATCTAAGCTTTTGAAAAAAGTTATACTAAAAATGCACTGATGGTCTGACAGGAAACAGAAACGTTCTTGAAAGAACATTCACTTTTTTATCAGGAGAAGCAGCATTTACTGACGTATGAAAAGCAAAAGCCCAACTGCAATGGAAATTTATAACAATATAGCAAAAAATGTTCCCACCTAGCAAGATGAAGGAAAAGGAGCGCCTGCAAAGTAAAGTCCTTCGTCAAAGATGATTTAGAAAGGCTACAAAATTAGCCCTACACAAAATGCATCCATCCTATCCTAACCACTGAAAGTACCTTCATTCCTCTCTAACCATGATTTATGATACAACTTAATTTAATACGAAAAAAAATTCAAAAGGATGAAAAAATAATAATTAGTAAACCAAGTCAAAATACAAAAAGGCTAGAACAAGAAGAAGATTAAGGATGCATACCCTGATTTTGCCACATTTGTAGACACCTCGTTGGTGGATATTGCCAAAGGTGAAGATGCAGGTTTTACTTCTCTATTTGCATTTCGATTAACTCTGTTGTCTCTTACAACGCGGAACTCCTTGCTGATGCCTAGATCACATAAATCAATCATCAATCAGCTCAATGAGCATATCAGAGAAAGCAAACCAAGGAGGTAATTAGAACATGCTGATAAACCACAAGCCTATGTAATTTTGTTGTGTTCATCTTCATCATACACTCTTTTCTGACTAAAATTAGGAGATAAAAATGAATGAAATCAAATCCTTTCAATTATAATTGAGCAACCATACGTGTGAACTTCATCAACAGACTATAACAAAATGTCTAGAATCTGCACCATACAGTGCATCAAGAAAAATAATAGGCAAAGATTAAAAAGTACCAGGCCGAGGACTTTTTGCATAGGCCCCTCTCCGGACATTACGATCAGACGATGTATATACCTTTGTCCCTTGCCTCACATCCTCAGAGTTTCTTTCTGCTTCCAATGAACCCTTGTATCCCATATTCTGAGAACAAAACACATCTACACCTCAGTTTCAAGCTAACTATCTTTCAATGTAAAGTTAAAACTAGCAGCCATAAGAATTTCATGATGAAAAAATGACATCAAAAAGAAAAGAAAATGATAAAGCTAGATGTAAAATGAGCATGAATAGAAAAACAAAATTGGAGAGAAAACCTAAAAGAGTAAATAGCTCAGAGTCTTGGTTTTTTTCAGTATCCAAAACCAACTAGATATATGGAATATGATTGTCAGAACTTGGAACCTGTAGTATGCCAGATGGTTGAATAAAATTTGAAGAACATAACAGCAGTACTTTTCAGTAGACAAAACAAAAATTAACAAAAGCTTAGAACAAAACTGGAATATTATCGCTCTACCCACCCACACACACAAAAAGAAAAATAGTGCATACCAGCCAAAATAAATGAGTAGCTTAAGAAAAAGGCATTCACATTAGTGGACATGGAAAATGATTATGATGTCAGGTGAGAACAGTTATGGAAGAAAAGGTATAGATGTGAGACTCTTTGTTCTAGTTCTTTTTCATAATATTATTATGATTAATATTTTAAAATTTGAACCCGTTACATTTTTCATCAATATCTTTTATTTTTATGAGGCTTTAATCTCATATTTCTTTGGGCTTATGACTCGCCTATAGAGCACCTCAGCCTTTAGAACATTAGCCATCATCACGAAATGAACCAATATGTGAAGACATATAAATTTGAAACATGAACTTATACAACTCTTTACTTCTGTTAGTAACAGCTGGCCATCCATGGTAACCACAGAGAAAGACAGATGAGATTAATGGCTGGCAAAGAAACCAAAATGTTGTGATTGTACCTCCTTCTTCTTATCTCTTCTTCTCTTCACTTCACGAAATGGATCTGGCAAATAACTAATATAATAAGAAATTGAATATTTATGCGATAGAAAAAAAAGACAAAAAAATAAAATCCATACAAATCAAAGGCAGTAAAAGATGCTATGAAATTATATGTGCTTTTATAGAAAATATAAATTTAAGTTTAACTCAGTTGGCTTATTCTGGCTGATAACAGAGCATTTCCATGTTAGCTAATTACTTGCACTGCTTTCTCTCCCCTTTTGTTTCCCAACAGTTTACTTCTTTTTCTTATAAAAAAAATTCATGCCCAACTAATGGCTCAGACTTCAAAGACATCAAGGGTTTTCCATAGTAAGCTTGCTTGAAGATTTGAACATGCAATCTCTTAGTAGGTGTTACTCAAAGACTGCAAGTCTTAGCCAATGGGGCCGCTCCTCAGGGGATAAGTTTACCCTCTTTATAACATGCAACAAGAATATCTTAACATATGTAGAGTGGTGCACTCGCATGTTAGGAAAATTTATGACATGCGTAATTCCTAAAATATGCATCCCCAGATAATTGTTAGCCCATATCCTCTCTGGTTGAACGTGAGCCCATAGTGTCTCTTGGTTGGATAAACATCATATTCATTAGTGCACACTGTTTTAAATTTGACTTTCATACACTAAGTAACTTTCTAAAGCAGATAATTACCGAAGGAACCATGTGGAGAGAAATTAGACATTCATTCTCTCCCACATCCTCTCTGGTTGAACGTTAACCCAGTCTCTTGGTTGGATAAACATTATATTCATTAGTGCACACTGTTTTAAATTTGATTTTCATACACTAAGCAATAAACATCCCTTCCAAAACAGATAATTAGCGAAAAAAACCATGTGGAGTGCAAAATACATTGCCTAAACATATAAACGTCCAAAAAAAAAAAAAAAATTGGATGATGCAGGCAGAAGAAAGTACCAAAGAAGTACTAAAGACATTTTCAAACTCTTCATTGAGAAATTCGTTGTATAAATTGGATGATGGAACGATACACAGTTCAAGCAGGAATCCAACTCAACTATTGCCACCACAAACACGATAGATAGGAATTGACAAATGCCAAAGTCGTATCAGAAGATGACAGAATCTAGTTAACTATAAGATGAACTGATAAAAAAAAAACATGGAAGGGAAAAAAACACATAATCCGAAAATTTCCACTCAACTCAATGTTGTCGCCACCTAACTGCTAATTTCTCAGAAAATAACAAATCAAAGCGAATAATAAAATTGGAATCAAGTCCTTAGCACCGGTGAACAACCATCGTCAGCTCTTTTCTTAAATTTAAAGCAACTGAGCAACTTTCCACGGTGAAAAAACAATCTTTAACGTTCAATGACTTCCTAAACCATCAGAAACAAAATTTTGACCTTTCCCACTGCTCCGACAGAAGAAGCATGCGCACAATAGTTTCTGGTAAAAAACCAGAGCCCCAAAAATAAAAATAAAAATATACAACAAAGCAAAACAAAGACGCCCAACGAAAGAATGTGAGCCAACAAAGTGCTTGAAGTCATCTTTGCGTCTTAAGAACAATAAACCTTACAATGGATGAAGCGTTACAAAGAAAGGAAAGCGAGCAAAGAAAAGAAGGCCGAGAGGGAAAAAGAACGAAAAAGAAAAAGAAACAGAAAAACCTTGGTTGAGCAACTTCTGTGCAGTTTCATTAGGATCCATATTGGTCTCCTTGAGAGTTGTATATATATCGGCATCAGAGTGATTCCCGACGATTTCTTTGATGGATTGGATGGTTTTTCGGACACGAGCAGGGAGTATCTGAGTCCCACCGTCGATTCTCAAGCCAGATACCATTTCCAACTCGATTAGCGAAGGAGGAGTAGAAGAAATGTATGCGAAAACGATAGAAATAGTATGAATTAACACCAAATGGGGCTATAAATCAGAAAGATAATACAGCAGAATAGAAGAAAGAAAGAGGAATTAGGATTAGGGTTTGGATTCTATGAAAGTGTAAGAACAGAGGACGGCTTCAGAGAGGGAAAGGGTTTGGCACCAAGGGTTTTGAAAACGTTTTAACCCCCCCTTTCCTCAAAGACTTCGTCTTACTCCTGGAAAGTCATTCTTTATATTTTTATTACCGTATATGCCCTCTCATATTCACATAATTCCACAAATGCCCCGATATACATATTTTTATTTAATTTTATAATTATTTTTATTATTTATTCTTCTACAAAAATTTTAAATAATTTTTAATTTTTTTAATAAATGTTTTACTTTTATTTATAATTATTTCCTTTATATTGTCATTTATGGTGTATAGTCTTGATCTATATCAACACAATGCATATAAAAAAAAGAAGGTATTGATTCATCGTGCAACCCTAATCCTCAAGTTTTAGCCTTTTAATAAATCGTTAATAAACCCCCTTTCATACTCGTCAATAGAAGCCTAAATTGAGCCCATGCCATTGACCCGTTACTCATGTTAATGGACCTAAAGCAAGACTGCCATGGTACGTGTTAGGACATTATCTTAAATGTTAGCTTAAATTGAGCTTATGTGATTGACTCATTACTCATGTTAGTGGACCTCAAGCGCTTCTCGTAACATAGTACTCTACATACTAGGACAGTGTCTTAATTGATACGAGACCTTTTGAGAAATCCAAAAGCAAAGTCACGAGGATTTATGCTCAAAGTGAACATTAACATACCGCTATGGAGGCACATTGCTAGTCATAATGACTCTCAAGTGTTTAATAAAGAAGTTGCGAGTCTCGAAGGTGTAGGATCATAGTAAAGATTTGTGTAAAACTCTATTGACTAGCAATAGTTCAGATAGTGTTAGATAGATAGATGTTGTTTAAGGAGAGACTCAATGGTGTACTTTATTCGAGTAGATGATTGTTGGAGTCTCACATTGGCGGATAAGGAGAAGATCTAAGCGACTGTAACGACTCAGATCCACTAGCAGATATTTCCCTTTCGGGCTTCCCCTCAAGGCTTTGATACGTATCTACTAGGGGAAGGTTTCCACACCCTTATAAAGGGTCTTTTGTTCTCCTCCCCAACTAATGTGGGACATCACAGAGACACTATCTCTACGGGTAAGATGTCTTTTGGTTGGTAGACTATCTCCATTGGTATGAATTCTCTTGTGTAACGACCCTAATTTCCTATTGAAATCAAAGTCGTCACTACGTACATAACATATCTATAATCTATTTACTTAAAACATTTCATTACGAAGCCATAGACTTACACGTTCAGAATAAAATCATTAAAACGACGTGGCGGAAAAATGAATGAACACAAACTTTAATAAAATAAAAGAAATGAAATTAATTGTCATGATTTACCGAAAGTGCTACAAAGGAAAACACAGGCATGTACCTACCCTAATTTGGTCCCATGACCGTTACCGCAAAGTTGTCAAACTTGCAAGGGCGCCTGACCTTTATCTGAAAAATAAGAGTAGCACGTAGTTTGAGTATTAAATATTCAAGTAAGTGATTCCACTTTTGAGGTCAGAAAATGCAAATATTGTCAATTATGGGACCTATCCTTTCATCAAAATCATTTCATTCTTTATAGTAATGAGCTTAAAATTGAATGTACATTACTTCTCTACACCTTATCCATGTACGCACACATGGACCCACCAGGCAGGTGCATACGTACCCCTTAGGTTGGCTCTTTAACTAGCGGACGCTTACACTATCAAAGCTACGAAGGGAAACAAGCCCACATAGTATTGTGGCATGTACAATCTATATCATAACATCATGACAAACATAAATGTTGTAAGGTTCGCGTCCGTACTAATCACAACGAGGTAATATCTCGATGCACGTGACACACAATATGCATGAAGTTTCCATAACTTTAAATTATATACATTAAGAATGATGCTCTGATACCATGTCAAGAATATAACTCTGATACCATATTAAGAATCATGTTAAAAATGAGAAACAAAAGTGGGATGAAAATCCCGAGAAACATAGGTGGAATCAAAAGTTTAATTTTCATTAATATTCACAACGTTTAAATAGAATACAAACTACAGACTAAATCGTACCTTCGTTATTTCATAAACATTTCGATGAATACATTCTTAGCACGTCAACGACTCATAATCTTAATTATAATCATACTAATATAGAGTGCATGAGGTATCATAACATAAGTCATAATACATTATCGACATGACATATATTAAATTATTGAATTAATGAGACAAAAAAAAAAAAAAAAAAAAAAAAAAAAAAAAAAAAAAAAAAAAAAAAAAAAAAAAAAAANGAAGAGTAACATTTTTTTTTAAGTTGATATCAAAAGAAAAACCACACATTTATCTCATAATTAATGTTAGATTATTTTAATGGATTTATTAGGTAGGGTGTATATATAAACGTGACGCCCAACAAACCCGAACCGTCCCAACCCGAATTATAAGGGTTTGGTTGGGTTCAATTAGCATTCTGAGTTGGGTTGGGTTAATTTTTCTGAACCCAAATAGATCCGGTCGAGTTTCAGGTTCATTGGGCAATACTTCGAGTTAACCCGAACCAAACACAATTTTATAATATATATCGTAACGTACATTACCAAATATATAGCGCCAATTGTTTTGCTTATTCAGTGGGCAAAACTTCGGGTTTTATTAGTTCATTCAATGGGCGAAACTTCGGGTTTTATCAGTTAATTCAGTGGGCAGAACTCCGGGTTTTCTCAGTTAATTCAGTGGGCAGAACTTCGGTTTTCTCGTTAATTCAGTGGGCAAAACTTCGGGTTTTGTTAGTCAATTCAGTGGGCAAAACTTCGGGTTTTGTTAGTTAATCCAATGGGCAAAGCTTCGGGTTTTGTTAGTTAATTCAGTGGGCAAAACTTCGGGTTTTATTAGTTATATATTTAATGTGCACATAAATATATAACTAAACACGACAAAAAATTAGCTAAGCACCTTTACCAAATTACCAAATTTACGATACCCAATAAAAATTCAAAAAATCGAAAGATATTTTTATATCAACAAGGTGCATTTTTTTTTTCCGATAGCTCAATCATAGTAGCTACCAAAGCTACATTACTTAGATAGTTTATGTTAAATGACCTCGTATAAATTTTCTTATGAAACATGTGAGTAAAGACAAAATATATTGAAATAACTCGTGTTAGTTTGTGTAGACAATTTTTACTCTTAAAAAAACGTCGAGATACAAAAGCGTAGAACATTAAAAAATAAATTTTGAATAAAAATTAATTAATCTATGCTTTAATTTAATTAATTATTAGAGTGACCAATAATAATAATTATTTATTGAATATCTTTATATTATTTATTTTGAAGGGAGAGATTAAAATAATTATATTTTGGGTTGTGTTTTAAAAAAATAATTACAGTAAAAAATAATTAATAGTTTTATTTTAGTCCCCTTGAAGCGTCCTTAAATAGATCGCAGTTTTCATATGTCGTCCTTTCACCCCACCCGAAGGCATTTGGTGCTATCATTTCGAGGCCGCATCGACCCTCTCTCTCTCTACAATTTCCCTCTCCTTTCTGCGGTCTCCTGTGGTTCTCTGTTCCCGATCACCACCATCTTTGATCTTGCTATTTATCTGCTGCATTCTTCGCATCATAAAGAAAACCCTAATTTTTCGACCAGGAACCAGCCTCCTTCCTTGCACCGTTCCCTAAACCCTAATAGAATCCACCTCCCCTGTTTCCATCTGCGACTCGCCGCTTTTCTTTGTTAATTCTATCGATTATTTGCGTCTATCCAGGTGAGGATCATGTTTTGAATGTTGTTGTGTCAATTTCATATTGTTTGTGTTTTTTTTTTCTCCCCTGTTATGGAGCTATCGATGCTTTTAGTTTTCTCTCTTGGAGCTGTAATTTCTAGGGGCTTTGGTTTTTAGTGGCTTGGCATGTTTTGGATGATAGGAAACGGACGATAAAATTGACATAAAAATTGATGATATTAGGTTTGAGGTTCACTTTGATGGGCTTGCTTGTGAAAGTGTTTCGATTGATTTACTATCTGGCATTTGGTAGATTTTTCAATTTTGAATTGTTGATCTTTTCCTTATTTGGTTGCATTTTCTTGCGGAAAATTGATTGGATTTGGTTTTCTTTTTACTTATCCTTTCTCCGAACATGATGCCACTGTTCTTGTTTTTCTGTTGTTGTATCAATATTTTTTTACGATCTTGCTGCTAGACGTCGTTTATTTGTTCATTGTATGTTTCAAAGTCGGAGAAACAAAGCATGCCTGGACAGTGAACTTCACTGTAAGTTCGGTAATTTAAGCGATTAAGTCACACTCAGATATTTCTCTATCAACATTTCTTGTTAGACCACATGAGGATCAGCATTGGGAAGAAAGTGGATTAAAAAAATTTGTAATCTGAATTTTGATCCGAGGTCAAAATCTTCAAATGTGTGGACTTTGTTTGATTTATTTATAGTCAATATTTAGTGGGCCCCTGGATTTCCTTTCAATTCCATAGGAATGATACTATTTTGCTACTTCCACTGTTGCGATAGTTGAGCTTAACCAGATTATTTTCATCTTCTTCCTTAATATCGCACTAGAAAATTGTAGCAACTCTTAAAAATATTCTCCTCAGTAGCTTGTGTCATTACTTTTCAAGGGCTAATGATTTTCCTGAATATATTTTTTCTATCCTGTCTTGTTTTGGACTGTAGTACATCTATTCTCCTTCTGTTGCATGTTACTCTTGCATAGAAAGCATGATATTTAATTCAAACATATTAGTATTTGGCAGAGTGGTGATTCCATATATTTCTACCTTCTCTCAATAGGTTCTGGATTGCAACTGATATGAATCTACAACAATCCATAAACTCCAAGCCTTCTGCTAATGGTTTTGGACGTCGTAGAGGCGATAGGGATGTAGGAACTAAGTTTGAGAATAAATTTCAGCCTGGAAAGTCAAACCCCAACAGATTAACTAATACAAGTGAGTTTCATTATCCGTTTTATTTTTTGTTAAATTAACTCATACTTGACTTTATTCTCTCTAATATTTGTTTATGCAGGAGCACTGGCTGCTGGTAGCAAAGACGAAACTTTTGGGAGTTCATCACATGATCGATTAGTCTATTTAACAGCATGTTTTATTGGACAACATGTAGACGTCCAGGTTAAAAATGGATCTATATACAGTGGAATATTCCACTCGAGCAATACTGAAAAAGATTTTGGTATCTTCTCTTTCCACTACTTTTCTTATGTCAAATGTATTTCACAAGCAGCCTTATAACTAATTTTTTTATCCTTACATCATCTGTAATTCTATAAGCTGGTGTCTTTAGCAGTGTTTATTTGATCCTCATTTTCAGGAATTATATTAAAAATGGCACGCTTGACAAAAGATACTTCTTCACGGGGGCAGAAAACCATTGGAGACTCGTTGAATAAGGCTCCTTCCAAGACTTTAGTAATACCAGCTAAAGATCTCGTGCAAGTTATAGCCAAGGTTCTGCTTTGCTATTTAAGAGTCTTATTATCTTTTTTTCGCCATTCTTGTGATAATAACAAGCAGTCATGGGGTCTTCCTTCTAGTGTGGTTTCTTTTGTAGCATTTCAACGGAATATTATGTCAGTTATCTGTTGACCATGAAAGATTGTCTGTTAATCTATGGTTTCTCATAGCCATCTTTCGTTCTAAATTTATCTTCAATAATCTGATCATTCTGCTTGACAATTGATTACAGGACGTGACTGTTACAAAGGATGGACTATCAAATGAAGTTGATTATGAAAATCAGGAACTTTTGATAGACAGCGTTATTTCACAGTCTAGTCAACATGATGCAGAAAGAGAATTGAAACCATGGATACCTGATGATGATGATCCTCAATTTCCTGAGCTGGATAACATATTTGATGGTCCATGGAATAGGTTGTTATGCACTTCCCTCAAACCTTGTTACTCATCTTTTATTTTGGAAATTCTCTAATCATGTGGAGTTCCCCTGTAATGTGATTGCAACCCATCGAGCCCCAATATTTGCTCACTTTGCTATTAAGTTGATTTATTTGCGTACGATAATTTTGTGAACTTGGACCCACCAGCTACATCTTGCATCTACATATCTTTAAAACCATCACTTTTTTGGCAAAACATCACTATTTGCAGAATAAGAAGAGTATTGTTGTGGCTGGACATGGTCGTGGTTAACAAAGTGATTGCTTGAATTAAATGCATTTGTTGGGCACGAGTTTAAGATATTTATATTTCTCTCAATCAATTTCTATGTTTTTTTTAATTTTAAGCTTTTGGTGATGGATGGATCCCCAAAGCCAGTGTCTGAGGTTTATTTCATTATTAATGTGTACTTGTTCTCATTGGTTGCTTGAATCTCAAAGACTATAATTGCAGGTAATCTTATATTCTTACAGGGGCATTGTATTATTTTAAATATGGGACGTCAGTTCCTGAAGCAGTTGATATAATTTCTGTTATACCTTATTATGTTTCTTTAAAGGTTTACAAATTACTTCTGTTTCGTTCTTATATACATTTTTATATGTGCTTCTTGTTGTTGCTTATTTTAGGAGTTGGGATCAGTTTGAAGTCAACGAAAAACTTTTTGGAGTTAGAAGCACTTTTGATGAAGAACTCTATACCACAAAGCTTGAGAGAGGCCCTCAAACAAGAGAGTTGGAAAAGGAAGCTTCAAGGATAGCTAGAGAAATAGAGGGGGAGGACACTGAAGATCTTCATTTAGCAGAGGTAGTTTTTGGTATCTGATAGCATTCCTCAAGCTGCATTTTGCAGGCCATAGAATTTGAGCAAACTTTTCTGAAACTCAATATTTTCCTTTTATTTTATTTAAACAGGAAAGAGGTATTGATCTCCATGATAAGTTTGATATTGATGAGGAAACCAGGTTCTCTTCTGTATTTCGTGGGAAGGTGGCTGATGATAGCGGATTTGATGAGAATGAAGACATATCATTCAATTCACGTAACATGGAAACCTTTGGGGGGTCTTCTAGCTCTGATATTAGGCTTGCAGACACATTGTCTGGAAAATGGAGTGATGCAGCTTCTGTCTCAAGCTCTTCATCCTTGGTATTTCTTGAATTGACTTTTATTATAATCTCCTTGTGGTTTTAATTCTTCAGTATGTTGATCAAGTATTTTTAGGAAAATAGTAGCGGCTCAAATGGATAATAATATTGTCATTTCTAAAAACTATGTTTGAATGCATGGAGTATTAATTTTTTCTTATCAATGGCTTGACTTTATTTTCTTAAATGTCCTATGGAAATTGTGTAGTCCCACATCTTCAAGTCTAAGCATTTTGTTATTATTAGGTTGATCAGACCATTTTTTCAAATTATTCTTGTGAAAAACTGGATTAAGACTTGGAACATCTTGATAGTCTTACGCATGCCTAGCTCAAAGTTATTATTGTTTATTTTCTTCTAAAAATAAATATATAGTAATGACGGGTCAATCATTTCAAGATGGTGCTGTTGAGAGTTTGTTTGGTTATTTATCCTGCTTGGTTTATGTTCTACTGTAATCGGTTAAATTGAAATAGGTCTTTTTCCTCTTATGAATAAAAGAAGAGGTTTTTATCTTGCCGTTTTATGTTCGTTTATTGCTTCTAGAGATGAATGAAATGGAGGCTAACTTGTCCCGATTTGCAGGATCAAGCACAACCCTCCCTGACAAATATGGGTGTAGATCTATCTAGATCTACTCCTATTAATAATCATGCCAGACAACTCGCATCTGAAAATTCATGCAAAAGTTGCCCAACTTTGGAAATTGAAAGCAGGTTTGTACTTTTACAATATGCTATTGTTTTTTCCTGGAGGACAATGGATTTCCGGACTCGGTAAGAAATGATGTTTTGAAGACCACATATTCATAATTGTGATTGATTTTCTGGGTTGAATGTCTAAAATATAGGATCCAGGACAAACATCATGGGGAGAATGCTGCGGAAGAGTCTGTAGAAAAGGACATGGTAGGTTTTTAAAATAGTGTTTGTAAAATCTGCTTTGTTGCTTGTTGTAAAGTTTTCCTGGACTTACTCGTTCTATTCTTCTATTATTGCAGCAGGGAGTTAATGATTCTCAATTAGCTAAATGCGATGGTGAGCCATTTTCTGCATAATTCCTAGCTTATAATATATTAGAATTCAATTACTATGTTGATTGAAGATTTAAAGTGACATGTACCAGATGCTAGTTGTAGGCCATAGTCAATCTTCCTTGAAGAGATTTTTTTTTTCCTTTCCATTTTCTGGTGATAACTCTCTCTTGCTGGTCTATTTGTGTTGTGTTGCTTATTGCATTCAATTTGCAGATTCATCTCTAAATTTACCATTAAGTTTGATGACTCTACTCATGTTAGTTATAGCTGCTAATTGGAATTTGGTGATGGAAACAATAGATTTGCAGCCACTAAAGAAAGATGGATCTGATGGAGGGATACTGCCTAATGTTGCCTCACATTCTCCATCAAAGCATAATGAGAAGTCAAGTCCTCCCGAACTATCTGATGACCCAGAACCTGGCAAATCTCGTGGAGAAGTTCAAATGTTGAACATTAGTGGCCGACCTGGTAGTTCCGTATCAATGAATTCAGATGGTGCTGCTGGTACATCTAGTGGTCCTGTATTAACTCCTAGCTCATCAATGGGATCACTATCTTCTGAAAAATCAACCCTTAATCCTCGTGCTAAGGTATTCTTTTTTTGCTGGACACGTTCAGCAAGCTTAGGACGACCATGAAGGTTTTTTATTTTTTATTTTTTATTTTTATGAGTTAAAAACTAGCGTCTTTGGCCCTTTTACGTTTTGCCTACATTTGTGAATAGGAATTCAAACTCAATCCTAATGCAAAGAGTTTCACCCCATCTCAAGCACCTGTTAGGCCACCTTCACCAGCATCTATGTCTGATGGTTCGTTCTACTACCAGGCCAACATACCTGCAGTGCCCCATATGCATGGGATGCCTTATGGTGTTGGAGTAAGTACATGTATATTGTCTTGTTGTGTTGTTTCTCTCAAAAAAAAAAAGAAAAGCTTCTATTCAAATATAACTGTTTATACATTTTTTATGGATGGCCTGGCAGTGGCAAATAAATTCAACTTCTTATCTGTTGATTTATCATATCTGCCAGAATCTACTACATCTAGATCCTCTATAATAGTTTCCAACTATTCATGGTTCTGCAGATTGGGCCTTCATTTCCAGGTCACCAGCCTGTTGTTTTCAATCCAATGGTTGCACCAATGCAGTCACCACATGGATATGTTCAGCCAAATGGACCTCAAGTATGGTTTACTGAATATATGAAGTTACGGCGTTCTTTATTTCCTTATTCTAAATTCAAAGTTCCGTACATAATAACTTTTATTCCTTTGAATGCAGTATGCACAACCCATGCTTCTTAGCCACCCGAGGCATGGCATGTACATGCCGGGTTACCAACCTGTAAGTGCCCCTCAGATTGTCTTGAGCCTTTTAAAATATTTTTCCTATACAGTTCACCTAGAAAAGATAATACTTGGGTGACTGTTGCGTTGATATCTCGTCTGCATTTATCTCGCGAGCCTTATGCATTTCAAATCTTCTTATATGAACAGGAAATGCCATACAAGGGGCGTGAGTATTAAACAGTCCCGCTGATGCTGCTCTGCAGTCTTACTACTGGATTCTTAGCTTTTTGAACACAGTGCTTTCATCAAACTTGCAGAGACAAAAACACACTGGGGGTGGGAGGGAGTCGCTTGGGATGGGGAGGAGTTTATGGCTTTCAGTTGAATCACCTTTTCCCTCATCCCATGAATTTGGTAGCTTTGAAATTTCTCAAAATAACCACCAAAATCACATCGCGTTGTTTCCCGATCCTTTATTTATCAATCAACAGTTGAATGTTTGGGGGTTTGGTTTGTTTGTTTGGTCTGCTTTCGGCATTTTGTACTATATACTTGTATGCCCTCTATGCAACATCACAGGCTCTTTATGTAAAACTTTATAATAATTGAAATATCTTAATCCTGATTTTTAGGTGTGCAATAAATGGAAAGGGTTGGGCCAGGCAGGGGATTGCAGTGAGATGTAAACTTTTATATCTCTTGCTTCGTTATATGGTCGTGGCGATGATTTGGTATATTCAATTTTACTTTGGATTTGTTACTTTCATATATTGAATTGCTTGTAGAACTGTGTTGTCGAGTTGGACTTGGGTTGGTTAGGCCTCGACATCATTTGTTATGACATTGGAGCATTGGAGTATCGATATCATCAGTTCTGTAATTTTCTTGATAATGGTCTTGTTCTATATATTTGTATTTCTAGTTCCTGAATTTGTGGCTCGCCTCTGAAATGAGGTCTTTAGTATGTTTGGTAAGCAAGAACGTCAAGACCAAACTTGGGGCATTGATTACTGAAGAGATAAAGCTAAGGTTGTCATATTCTGAGACCTGTGCATGTAGTCGATCGAATTAGAATTTGGATATGAAAATGTTTGGAGAAGACATTAACAAATGATTAAAGTACTCATAATAGATGGAAGTAAAAATACAGCTTCTTGGGGCTTGGTTGTTTCTGGACGATTGCTTGGGGCTTGGTTGCTTCTTTTCCTGGAGTACCAAGTAAATCATAATGTGTACCTCAATTTGTCTCCAAAATGGTGTTTCCATAAGTCCAAACTGATTATGGTCTTGCATGACTTGAGTATGCCCTTTGATGGACGAAACAAGCACTCATTTTCTTCTCCAACAAGGCTTGAACCAACCCACGAACCAACCCAACGTCTCAAGTGTTGAGGTGTGCTTTGACTTCTAGGACGTCATGCAAAACCGAGATGTGAAAGAGACTTTCAGAATTACAATTCGACACCAAATATTTTTTGACGATGTTTTTGTCCTATTGAACCAATGTGTTCAAAAGTTGGGCATTATCTTGGAATCTTTTGAACTAATAAAAGTCCAAAATGAGCAAACTAGATTTGATAGGTGATATCAAGGATAAAAGATTATCTAACTAAGGAAAACTCAAAATCTATTAACTGGATTTTACAAGTCATTTTAATGATAATTTGGTGACTACCCTAGTACTTTTTGAACCAAGAAAAGCTCACAATCAACCCACGAGATAAGTCGATCAAAGAATATCTTAAGGCCACCTTGATGAGTTATTTCAACGAGTCTTAAGATCACTTTGCCAGAGGGATTGATAGTGTAAATGTCCAAAATATCTCTATAAGAACTAAAAATAGGAAAGGTTTTAAAGAAAACATAAAAAAAGAGTTATACCCCAAATTAGGCCGGGAAAATAGTACCAAAAGTGAAATCGAGATAGGATGAACCTTATCACCTATCTAAAATTCAAACTCAAGGTCCAACCAAATCATTTCCCGGTGGAGACCACATTTTGCCTCCACTAAAATACATTCGGTGTATATACCCCCATCTAGATTTTGAGTTCAACAATAAGTGAAAAATGAGATGCTTAAACATCTAACCTTTTAGTAGAAGATAAATGCTTTACGCCAATCAAACTATAATCCTTTTTGATAAGATGTTACCTACTTCAAACTTAACTTCGTATTATCAATTTGAGACGGTGTAGAACGTAGTTACCAAAATATATTTCATACTGCCAAAGATTTTAGAGTGCATACGTGTTCAAATTCTTGTTTTTTATTTTTCACAAATTCACAAAAAATGAATCAATCTAAGTTTTTGTTAAATTATAATTTTGTCTATCTAATAAGTCTTTGTATGATACATTCGTAAAGTTCCATTTTTCTTATGCTTCATATATTAAACATTTTCGAAATAACAATTTATTGGCTTTTTGTCTTTCAAAATCTTTCGATATGGTTCCACTATCAACCTTTCCTTCCTTTNAGATACATTTATGGATTAGATACAAAATTAAAAGTTCAGAAATAAACACAAGTTGCATGTCTAAAACTTATTGAAATTTACAACCCTTATTAAACACAAAATTTAAAATTTATGGATCTATCAGACAAATTGAAAATTTAGACGACCTTTTCTAAAGTTTATGAATCTATTTAATAAAAAATTGAAAATTGAAACAACAAAAGTTGTAATCCATCTCTAGTTTTTAATATTCAAAATAATGTAATTTAGAAATGGTAATTTTGTATTTAAAAAAAATGGTAAAAAATTGGAAAAAGGGTGTTCAAGTCAATTAAAGGGACAAAATGGTAATTTTGTCCATTTAGGAGTATGGATAAGCCCCTAATCAAAGTTCTAACGAGGAGGAAGAAAACAGAGAAATAAAAGGAAAGGGAAAAAAAAGTTACGGTTTGAAGGAGTGCTTGGAAGGGAAAAATTAGATCGACTGTTTGGAATCGAATTTCGTCGGAGATCCTTTACAAGAAATAGTCCCAATGTTGAGGATAACAACTTTGGGCATGCGATTTGTTCGAATCCGTCAAGAAATGGTAAGGTTGAGGTAAGATTTTCGGTTTCTTATCGAATTTTTCCAAGACCCATGAGTTTTACTAGGAATTAAGTTCTAAATTTTTAGTATGAAGAGGTTTTCACAAATTTCGTGAAGAAAGCTGAAGTTGATTTGACGGAAAGATGATGTTCTAGCTAACGTAAAAAAATGTAAGTTTGGTGAGTTTTGAATTCTGAACCAACGTCATAGAGTGACATGTCAAGCGACGAGAGGAGCCTAAACAAGCCACACGTCACGCAGCGAATGGAGTGACTCGTCATTTCACCTTGTCCGACTAGTTACCGCAGATCTGACTTGTTTTATGTGCGCGCCAATAGAATTATTTCACGTGTCAAACAAGTAGTGGGCATACTCCTCTTCCTAGGCACGTTGGTATGTGCGTGTGAGTGTGCACGTGGGCAGCCCTTCTTTGCGTGTGAGCGCGCTTGTAAGCGTATGAGTATACCTTTTTACCTTGTTTGACCTTTGTTTATCAGGGTTTCACTCCACTTTTGATACCAACCCTGTTTTGACTTGAATTAAGATCTAGAGAAATTTCAAAATTTTTTGGAGTTCTTAACGAGTGGAAAAGCCAATTCAGTAAGGCATGCGTCATCCAAGTAAGTAACTATATAGACTTTATATAAGTACTACTTGTAGAGATCGCTAGGACATGCTAGCATGCGAACATTCCTTACTTTAGGTCGTTAAAATTTACTTGCAAGGATGTATTTGTATGAGTATATACAATATATATGTTATGGAAAAATTATCGTTATGCCCCTAGGTTAAGACTTCCGAGAAGCATGTTGTTTTAGGTTTTCTGCAAGGTAGAAAGAGAATGTGCGTGATTATAATATGAGTTGGGCAACAGGGATGAGTATGCTACGCAAGATGCAAGAAATTGCCAAAATACTCCTCTAATGAGATTTGTGATGAATTCTATTTTATATACTTTCCGTTAGGTTAGAAATAAGGATAAGCTATTGTGATATGTGTTCGAGATGATTGATAGATGATATCTCCCTATTCAGCTTGTTTGGTTGTATGTTTGCATAATATAGTAGGTTTAGCTCCAAGTCGTTGATTGTGGGTTTTCCATGTAGAGTGAATTTATTAGCACAGAGTTAGAACTAGGGCCCTAGAGTTAGGTGAGCTAGACGACGACATACGTCAGGACGCTTTCAATAGACTAAGCACCTTAAGATCGGGAGCAATGGTTAGAGACCCTAGTGCTCCTAGACTTGGAAAGATTCAAGAAGTTAGAACATAGTACCCTAGAGCCAGAAGTCCGTGTTAAGCCATCTAGTTGCTTTAGGAATCCAATAGACCTCCTTAACCTCTAGGTATCACCCGTGGTAACATTAAGACTATGTGTCCCATGCTTTAGATGATCGATATGAATATCTCCCTAACAAGCATGTACTAGAGAACCAAGTTAAGATCAGGGCGCTATAGCTAGAGTAGTTTACATGTTGACCTAGGTTAATACATTTTTTAGTAGACAATGCACCCTAGGATTGAGAGTGACGATCAAAGGTATAGACATATGTGCACTCAGCGAGTAGGTTAGCTCGAGGAGTTTGTCCTAGACGTCCTGGAGACAAGAGACAAACTTTAAACTGTCTAGACTGTTAAGATCGCATAACAACACACACTGAATCTAGATGAACACAAAGAACAAGAGTGAGAAAATGAGGTTCGATTTACTTCTTCCCTTTGGTCAACACTGAAAGCACCACCAAGTGAATACCCGATTTCTTGTTTGCAAATGCTTTTGTTGAAAATTGTATATCAAATTTTAGTTTCTTAGATCCCTGGAAACTGTTGATCACAACAATAACAATATCTCAAGACTCAGGTAAAGATGACATTAAAATCAATACTTTAATTTCATCTTCAAAATTAATTTTCCCTAAACTCAGTTGACTTATAATCATATTGAATTCATTTATATGATCTGTAATAGATCCACTTTTAGACATTTGTAGATTGAACAATCTCCGCATCAAATACACCTTATTCACAACCAACGATTTTTCATACATATTCGACAACGTCTTCAATAGGTCTGACGTTGTTTTATCTTTAATGATGTTGAACGCCACATTTCTTGACAACGTCAGCCAGATTAACTCTAAGGCTTGCCGATTCTTGAGCTTCCACTGTTCCGTGGTTATAGTATTTGGCTTCACCCAGATAGAGGTTCATGGAAATCTTTCTGGTACAGATAATTTCTAGAAATAGAAATCGAATCCATCGAACTTCTCAATTTCAATTTTTGAGCTTTCCATCTTCACAGATCGTGGTGAATCTAGCCTAGTATTGATACCAGGTGTTAGGATCGTACAACAACACACACTCGATCTAGATGAACACAAAAAACAAAAGAGAGAAAATGTAAAGAGAAATATTAACTAGAAGTTTATATTAATGACTTCAAGTATATACAGTAAAAACATACCGAGAATGCAGAAAATGCATTTTCAAAGCACTGACAAGGGGTGTACATATATGGTTCAATTTAGTATACATAACTTTATCGGCCATCTACTGTACATAACCATCTACCAAGCTTTACCAAATAATATGACCATTTACTTATATGTCATTTACCATATATATATATAACTTTAATATGTATAACCATTTGATAAACTATAAATAAGTAGCAGACTCCGTAACCTAACATAGATGACCTAAGAATCTAGCAGACCTCCACGACATCGAAGAATGACAAAGGTAGTCTCCAGGCCGTTAGCAGTTACTCAGTCGAAATTCCTAGAGCTTAGAGTAAAGCCTGTGGACACCTATTAGATTAAAGACGTGACAAGAGCTTACAAGTAAGTTGATTACCTAGTATTTTTATACTTGGTCACCATTTTTTTTTCCAGGAGTTTGCACGATGTGTTTGAGGTGGAGGAGTGTTTGAGAGCTGTGCGGTCACATAAGGGGTCATTACGAACCGTAAGTCCGTCTTTGTATTTCATTTTGTAATTTTATTATAAACCCATTTTCTCTTTTGTAATAAATTTGAACGAACATTGACGTGAAGAGATTAATTTTCTATTTAATTGTGCGTTATTTGTTGTTTTTATTTCGATTTAAATTTGGTTTTTGTCTTTTGTTTAATTTTACTTTTATTTATGTTTTAGTCCTTGTATTTTTAGTCATGGTCCAAATTTTGAAACCTCAAAAATTAGTTTGNCTGTAATAGATCCACTTTTAGACATTTGTAGATTGAACAATCTCCGCATCAAATACACCTTATTCACAACNTGCGACCGAAAACAACATATATTTTTATAAATACTTAATCCCTTGTTGGCTTACTCACTGCCATTTCTCATTGTTGAGATATAATATCTCGAGAATACATTAATTATGAAATATATCGATTTGATTTGTAGTATATTTTATTTTATTCTAAATATTTAATTAGTTTATATTTTTTATTAGTTGATAGCTGTTATCCTATTTAAAGGTTATGAATATCAATGAGAATACATACTTTGATCCCAATTATATTTCTCATTCTTAACATTTTTGCATGAACGGGTTCGTAAAATCACCCAAGAATATGTTGCAAATTACTTCGTTGCCCACTCAAACTTGGATGAATATGGGTTATGAATATGTCACTGCCTCCGTAAGGCGACATATCCTTATGATTTGTTAGTCAATGTTCTTCTTCTTGAATTGGTCACCACTATTTCCTATATAGTAATTTAGTGGTCAATGTCGTGGAAAGTTTCACCTATAATCCACTTAAAAATACAAATCTCATCTCTAAATGTTGGACAATTAAATTGTTGGTGAAGAAATTGATCATTTGGAGGTGGATTAAACGAGAAACAAATGGAGTGTTCCAAGTCTCAAGAGGCCGGAGGCAATGATGAAATTAGGATAACGATGCCGCCTATTGAAAGGAATACAAGAACGTCAAAGATTGGCTTCATTCAAACGTTGAAGACGCAAATTCAAGAAGACCCACAAATTGTTCCAAATGTTCTAATCTTTTGCTTCAATGATACTGAGAATCCATTGAACATGGCGGATTTTGAAGCTCCAAATGTCATGAAAAGAACTAAAGAATGGAGCGTTCAACGAACTAGAAACATGAAAAGAAGAAAAAGAGTATCCAACCAGAAGAGGGGATGGTGGGAGATTTGGAAGAATAGTCTAAAATACAAAGGGGATTGGCTCCAAGAAGTGCAAGGCACGTTGATGTTGGTAGCGACGGTGATAGCAACCGTGACATTTCAAGGTGCGATCGACCCTCCTGGCGGGATTTGGCAACAAGATGTGTTGACTAATTGCAGCTGGAAACAAGGAACAGAGGTGCATGCCCAAGTTGGGACTGCAATAATGGCATGCAAATCTCTCTATGTCTACATACGTTATTTTATGGCGAATTCGATATCGTTCCTTGCATCGGTGAGTGTTATTCTATTAATAGTGAGTGGGTTTCCTTTGAAAAACAGGGTTTTTGGTGGGTTGTTGACATTAGCCATGTGTGTTGCTGTTGCATGCTTAGCGTTTGCATACGTTTGTGGATCGGCTATGGTTAATGGGAATCAAACATCCCAAAGTTACTTATGGGTTTTGCTTCGCGTTTGGTATGGAATTGTTGGGCTTGTTACTCTTTGTTGCGTTATAATTCCTTTTCTCATTTGGGCGGTGAAGACATTTGTTCGTATATTCACGGACTCCTCAAAGGTTTCGCATGTTTCAACAGCACCATGTAGAGAGCCCGAGTATGCGAGTCAATAACTTCGACTTGTTTAAAGTTGAATATTAAGTATTATGTTTGAATCATGAGATGGGACAGTTATGTATTGAGAAGTTACCAACATTTACCGAAAAAGTAATTAATCTTAGACTATTTCTAAGAGAAGAATTGTTAGTAGTTTTGTAGCTTTAAGTAACCATTAGTTTTTTGTATTTGTTTTTGTTTTCTCTAAATTTCAGTATTTCATATTTAAACACGNTTTTATTTATTTATTAAAAAAGGAGTAGAAATCCTTGTGATTAAAGTATTTTTAGTCCAAAGTATGTTGTGTGAATGCTTCTTTCTACTTTGGTTATTCGTTTTGGAGTATTTAGATGAAGAGTTAAAATCGATAGACTACAGTATATAAATGTATACCACATCTAAATGATGTGAAAGTTATCTATTTATAATCAAATAAATTACAAGGATATGAAAAGATTAATAAATGGAAAGATACCTATGTGTAATGGAAGACAATATTTGCCTATAATAAAATATAAAATATGATTTTTATGGTAAACTATAGTTCAGTACTAAATATCCGTAACACCCCCGCAAGTTGAGCGTTTGATTTGAACGAACGTGAAACTTGGATCTAAAAAATTTAAAGAGAGGTCGAGAAATTTTTTTCGTGAAGATGTCAACAACCTGGTTCGGAGGGGGCGTAGAGAAATATTTTCTTGGCCAACGAAAACTGCAGAGGGATCGTCTCTCAGCGACGATGCCGCCTTGGGTCCGGCGAGAATATTTGTAACCCACTAAGTAGAAGGGGAAACCTGTTTTTTTTTTTTTTTTTTTTTTTTTTTTTTTTTTTTTTTTTTT
>NC_036640.1:8571636-8596391 GCF_002806865.2 Cucurbita pepo subsp. pepo
TTTTTTTTTTTTTTTTTTTTTTTTTTTTTTCTTCTCTTTTTCTTTTTTCTTTTTTTTATTGAAGAAAACCAAAAGCTTTTATCTAACAATCTCCTCCTAAAACACGCGATATATCTACCTTATTATTTGAACTCCGATCTTTGAGCGAAGTTCCTCAAATTTTACCTGCGATAGAGACTTGGTGAAGATGTCTTCAACCTGTTCTTCTGTTCGGATGAAGTCAATCTTGATAAGCCCCGAGCTGCACACTCTCGGATGTAATGGAACCTGATCTCTATGTGCTTGCTTCCATCATGCAAAACTGGATTTTTGATCGGGGAGATCGTAGCTTTGTTGTCCACGTATAGCATTAGTGGATCGCCTTCTCTTCCGATGAGTTCTTCCATCAGTCGCACAAGCCAGACCCCCTGTGTGAGCGCTGTCAAAGCGGCGATGTACTCTGCTTCGGAAGAAGACAGAGCAACTACCTTCTGTTTTGTTGATTGCTAGCAGATCGCGCCGCCTGAGAGGAAATACATCATCCCGCTGGTGCTCCTACGATCATCAACGTCATCGGCCATATCACTATCATTGTAGCCGATCAGCTCAAACTTCTTCTTTTCTCTCCCTGCACAGTATCTCACACCCCAGCCTCTGGTTCCGGCCACATAGCGCAGGATGCACTTGATAGCCACGAGATGCTCCTCCCTAGGTGCTTCCATAAACCTACTCACGTATCCAACGGAATAGACGAGGTCAGGGCGTGTGTTTACCAGATAGCGCAGACTCTCCACAATGTTGCCGTAATTGGTGGCGTCGACTGTCGGCGTAGTGCCGACCTTCCTTAGCTGGAGCCGGGCCTCCATTGGAGTCCTTGTAGGGTTATTGTCGGCTAGCCTAGTTGTGCTCAGCAGCTTCTTCGCGTACGCACCTTGACAGATGGTGATGCCGATAGTACTCTGCTGCACTTCGACGCCAAGGTAGTAGCTGAGCACGCCGAGATTGCTCATCTTGAAGATCTTTGACATCTCCCTTTTGAATCTTCCAAGAACTTCCATGTTGTCTCTAGTGATTATGAGGTCGTCAATGTACACTCCCACGATCAGCCGCTGCTCGCCGTGGCCACGTGTGTACATGCCATGCTCAGAGGCACAGCGCTTGAACTTAAGCGACAGCAGGGTATTGTCGAGCTTCGCGTTCCAGGTTCATGGTACTTGTCGAAGCCTGTAGAGTGCCTTGTGTATGCGCAGTACCTTATCGGAGTTGTCGTTGTTGAGGAAGCCAGGTGGTTGTCGGACGTAGACAGTCTCCTTCAGCTCTCCGTTGAGGAAAGCGGACTTCACGTCCATGTGGTGGACCTCTAAGGAATGATATGCTGCGATTGCCAGCAACAGGCGGATAGATTCCAACCTTGCCATCGGCGCGAACACCTCTTTGAAGTCCACTCCTTGCTTCTGGACGTAGTCCTTCGCCACGAGACGGGTCTTGTGCTTCACAACTTCTCCCTCTTCATTACGCTTCAGTTTGAATACCCATTTGAGCCCTATGGGTCGATGTCCCGGCGGCATGTCCTCTAGACTCCATGTCTTGTTCTCAGTGATGGATGCCATCTCTTCCTGCATTGCCTTCAGCCAACACAGGTTCTTCTCCGCTTCGGCTAAAGAGTTCGATTCATCTGCGCTGATGGCATGCAGTTCGACCACCTCTTCTTCGAGCTCGTGTGTCGCCAGTCCCGGTGGTTCACCTCCTCCTAGTAAGTCTTCAATCCTCCCGTACCGGTGTTTCAGCAACAACAAAACTCAAAGCTTTTATTCATTTTTTTTTTTTTTTTTTTTTTTATCNAATTGTTGGAAGAAGGGAAAAAAAGAAAGCCCAAGAAAATAACAGAAAGAGCAAGGGAAGGAATGCTTTGGGTTTTGTTGTTGCTGAAACACCGAAACACCTGTCGGTCCTGATGTTTCTCATTTGATTGGAGTATTTAAAACAAACTTAGATTATAAAAATGGTGGAAGTAATGGCCAACTAAAAATATGGTACTCATTTTAAGTAGTCAAATTGTCTAATAAACGATTCAACTAACTGATTTAAGAAAAAAACTTAATAAACTAAATAAAGAAATCTGTGCTATATCTACTTTATTATTTAAAACTCCGATCTTTGAGCGAAGTTTCTCAAATGTTACTAGTGCGAGAGAGTTAGTGATGATGTCTCCAAGCTGCTACTCTCTTAAGATGAAGTCAATCTTGATAAGCCTCCGATGTGCACACTCTCGAATGTAATGAAACCTGATCTCTATGTGCTTGCTCCGGTCGTGCAAAACTGGATTTTTGATTAGGCAGATATAGCTTTGTTGTCCACATATAGCATTGGTGGATCGCCTTCTCTTCCAATGAGTTCTTCCATCAGCCGTGCAAGCTAAACTCCCTGTGTGGCCGCTGTCGAAGTGGCGATTTACTCTGCTTCGCAAGAAGCCAGAGCAACTACCTTCTGTTTTGTTGATTGCCAGCGGATCGCGTCGCCTGAAAGGAAGTAAATCATCCCGCTGATGCTCTTACAATCATCAACGTCACCAGTCATATTACTATCACTGTAGCCGGCCTGCTCAAGCTTCTTATTTAGGCTTTTCTTTTTTGTCCTAGATTGCTTTTTCGGTTGCTTTGCCCTCAACGAGCAAACATTCAAGGGGTGGCGCTTGGTTCTTCTCCTCAACCTTCTTCTCATTAGCTTCATCATCATCACTCTTTTTTTCTTCATTTTCGACCTTCACATCCTTCTCCTTCTTCAATCTTGCTTCCTTCTTCGTTGTCGTCTTCTTCGACTCCTTGACAACAAGAACATGAACAAAATTGGGGACAAGGACGCCTTCCTTCTCCATGGTTTTAGGCTTGCTAGTGCAATCACCCATGTTTATAAGTTGGATGACGAGAGAAAGGAGTTTAAACGTTAAAAATGAGGGACAAAACTTTTGAGAGAAAGAAGGCCAAATTAGGACCCGCATCAACAAAGTCCACTCGTTGTAGTTGGTCCTCGTCAGCATCGAGTACTGCACAGGGGAAGTTGTCTCCTTGATCATCTTGTTTGTGATTTTTTAATATATTTTATCTAATATTATATTTAATAATTATAAAATGTCCATAAATAAAAGTCTTTAAAAATTTAATTTTTTTAACAACAGAAAACCCAATCCGAAAATAGAATGTTGGGTTCCTAAAATTTTGAGTTGGGTTGGGTTACCAATCTAACCAACCCGAATTTTTTGCTGGGTCAAAAAAAATTCTCTCAACCCAACTCAATCCGACCCATGCACACCCCTAATCATGATATACCCTATTAGACATAATTAAAACACTAAAATCTCATTCGAGTAGAAATACAAGATCTACGGTAACAAAAACAACAATATTTCATTGATCTTAAAAAGTTCTCGAAATTAGGTCTTCAAATTCATAAAAGAATTTTGTCTAGCTTAGTGTAAGAAAGTATAAAATTAGTCTAGCAAACAAGAAACTCGTTGTGCCCTAAAATATGGCAAATTCCTTCCGTTCTAGACTTATGTCGAGATATTTAAAATAAACACAAATTAAAAAAAATAAATAAAATAACACTTGCAACACATGGATTGAAACACTTGTTTATAATATGATGTTTAAAATTTATAATATAGAAAATCAAACGAGATAAGGAAAGAAAGAGAAACAAACATTTATCTCACTATCATTTGTATAAAGTTTACTTTGTTTTGGAAGACATTTATGTATATTTTATGGAAGTTATTAAAATAATGAATACAATATATAACATATTTGAATCAAATGAGGTCATATCTTACCTTGATTTGGTCAAATAAATGGATATATTAAAAATGTTATTAAAATTAATTAAAGTATTCAATATTTCAATAACAATATCGGGTCAAAGTCACTTCTATAATCGATATTATGTTTATGTTACAAGTCGGCATATCTCAAATGACATAAAATATATATTATCGAAAAGTTGGAAATTTAAACCGGGAGTAATTCTTGGCTGATCTCTTGAGAATTTGCCTAGTATGCTGTGAATGAGAATAAAATATCTTAGAAGGACTCGTGTTGGTCTGTGGGGATAGCTTTACTCTTAGAAGTGTCGTGACAACGTCACAAAGGATGAAAGGAAATATCGGAACCATTAGATGCTGAATCCAGATTCCGAATTCTGGGTATGGGTCGTGATAATAAGACAATCCTACTATTTTTGAATAGGTTGTACAATTTGTCCCTCTTTTATTTCGTCTTGCAAGCATTCCATAGATCCGTAGATTTCATATAAATTTTCATAACAAGCTATCCAAAATGGATAGTTATTAACATGGTTATCACAACATCTTCGTGCTTGGTTGACCTCTTTCATGACATGCTGCAAAGAATAAAATGAGACAAGAAAATGAATCTTTCCACACCTATGTATCAAAATACATATCTTTCAAGATATCGGTAAAATACAAAGTTTTAGAACAGGACGAGATCTATACAAACACCAAAAATTGTTCTCACATGCACACATTCAATAATTTTTCAAAATCTACTTTATTAATCATTTAGATCCAAGCACATAATACTTTAATCACAATGGTTTTCGACTTTTCTTTAATAAAATAATCGATGACTATTCAAAACAACAAAAACACTAACAATTCTTTTTTCTAGAAGGTTGGAGGAATGTAAATTTTCGGTGCGAGATTGCCACATCCTAGGATTTCAACACGATACTTAATGTTCGGTTCTACCCAACCTCTGAACGAAGATCTTGGCGACCCAAATGAGAAAAGGAATTATAATGCAACAAAGAGTAACAAGCCCAACAATTCCATACCAAACCCGAAGCAAAACCAATAAGTAACTTTGGGATGTTTGGTTCGCACTAACCATTGCGAATCCACAAACGTATGCATACGCTAAGCATACAACGGCAACACACATGGCTAATGTCAACAACCCACCAAAAATCCTGTTTTTCAAAGGAAACCCACTCACTATCATTAGAATCACACTCACTGATGCAAGGAACGATATCGAATTCGCCATAAAATAACGTATGTAGATTTGGAGTGATTTGCATGCCATTATTGCAGTCCCAGCTTGGGCATGCACATCTATTCCCTGTTTCCAGCTGCAATTAGTCAACACATCTTGTTGCCAAATCCCGCCAGGAGGGTCGATCGCACCTTGAAATGTCACGGTTGCTATCACCGTCGCTACCAACATCAACGTGCCTTGCACTTCTTGTAGCCAATCCCCTTTGTATTTTAGACTATTCTTCCAAATCTCCCACCATCCTCTCTTTTCCTTGGATACTCGTTTTCTTCTTTTCTTGTTTCTAGTTCGTTGAACGCTCCATTTTTTACTTCTTTTTGTGACATTTGGAGCTTCTAAATCCGCCATGGTCAATGGATTCTCAGTATCATTGAAGCAAAAGATTGGAACATTTGGAACAATTTGTGGGTCTTCTTCAATTTGCGTCTTCAACGTTTGAATGAAGCCAATTTTTGAAGCTTGATAGAGCTTTCTTGTACTCTTTTCAACCGGAGGTATCCTCATCCTAATTTCATCATTGCCTCTGGCTTCTTGAGACTTGGAAGATTGGATGAGTTCTTGATGTTTTTCTTCCATTTGTTTCTGCTTTAACTCACCTCCAAATCATCATTTGCTCCAACAACAATTTATAAGTCCAAACAAATTTGTGTTTTTAAGATATTTTGTTGAAATTTTCAACGACATTGACCTCTAAATTTTTAATTTTGATGCGTGAAATAGTGGTCACCAATGGTAGAAGAAGTAAGAACTCATTATTTATTCATTTTAAAGTTGAATGATTGATTATATGTATAGTGTCCCCCCCTTAACACGGCAGTGACTTTATGAACGCATACTCATCTAAGTAAGAAAAATATTTGCTAAAAACAACTACTTATAATTTTACAAGTGATATGAAAAGAGCGAATAATAAATGGATACAAGATATTTGTTTGTAATAAAAGAGCAAATATTAACCCTAATGGAAGGACAATATTTTGAGAAATTCATGAATCTTTCTATGTTCTTCTTTAGTCCAAAACTCTCTTTGTTTGTTCTTGGCCGGGTCGTGATTCAGCTCGATCATTGACGTAGCCCCTGACAACAGATGCGATGGTTTAACGGACCACTCCATTTGTTGCATTGTCGCCAGGTCCTCAAACATAACCATGCAATAATTTAAGACCTCCCTCTCGGGGTTGCTGGGAATGAGATCGGCGATCAGCTTTCCAACGGTCCGCCGTGTTCTCCATGACTATCAAAAAAGCGACCTCAAAGGCTTCAAGATCCTCTGTTGTCCACTGTCGAAAACCTTGGGAAGGAGAACAAGAACCAGAAAATGGTACCGTTCTTTCGCCGTCGTTGTCTCCATTAGAAGGCAAATTTACGGTCGGGTTTGCCGGCGGGGTAAGAAGTTGACTTGAAGAATTAGGGTTTTCTAACGGGGCTCTAGCATAAAAGTACCTTGGCCGAAAAAATTAGGGTTTACTTAAAAGCTCCCGCGTATAAAAATCTTGATCGGAAAAATTATGGATTATTACTGGAAGCTAGAGCCTAAGCTGTCATGACTTTGCTTTGTGTTTCCCCAAAAGGCCTCATACCAATGGAGTTAGCATTCCTCACTTATAAACCCATGATCATTCGTTAAATTAGTCGATGTGAGACTTCCATCATCCAACAGTTACTTGTTTTAATTCCCTAAATTAGTCGATGTGGGACTTCCATCATCCAACAGTTACTTGTTTTAATGTCTTTTGTTGCCGGTTATTTCTGATGGGGTTGAACATATTTGGAATGGGTGATGGGAAGAATATAGCAAATAGAGTGGTGGTTACAAAATCACACATACAGGTGGCCGGTCATAATTAGCAGTACGAAAGAGGCGGAGTATTCACGATATCAATACTGTCGATCCGGTATTATTAATGCAAGTACGTGCTAGTCTAGGACTACCACCAATACAATCACCAGACATCGGGCATCGTTTTCAATAGTTCTAGATCAATCTGAACAATCTTACTACAAATTAAAAATTATGGCCAATAAGATCAATCTCAACAATCTTACTACAAATTAAAAATTATGGACAATAATATAACCAGGCAGATCTTCGATCGTAAAAGTAATCTAATTCTAGCACCTTTGCTTCCAGATCTTCGATCGTAAAAGTAATCTAATTCTAGCCTTATCTTTTGGTTGATCCGAATTTTATATAACGTGGTGTTAATTCCGGTGTTAATTACTTTGATTCAAAAGTTCTTACTTTGATTCAAAGGTTCGAGGGGTTAATTTCGGTGTTAATTACTTTGATTCAAAGGTTCTTGCTCCAACAAAAGCTTGGATCGGGAAGTGTTAATTACTTTGATTCAATTCAAAAATTATTGCTTCAACAAAAACTTGGATCGTTGGGCTAAGGATTAGGGTTCCTTATCGTTCATCTCGTTTATAAAATGCTTATAAATACATGCGGCTACATAAAATACATACACATTATAAAAATAATTTAATCTTTATATATATATATATATATATATATATATATATATATATATATTTAACAGTAATTATTTCTTACTCGATTAGAAATTTCATTTTCATCCCTCCTCAATTTCATTTTTTTAATATTTTATTAAAAAAAATTAAAAAACACATTATAAAAACACTAAACTATTAATATTTTATTTAAAAAATGTTTTCAACTTAAAAAAAATTAAAAATACATTTTAACATTCTTGAAAGTTAAAAAATATTATTATTACCACTGCTATTTTCAAAATACAACCACCTAACACTACTTTCCTATTAAACTCAAGTAGATTGTTACTGGTTCCAAGCTTTAAAATGCATCTGCCAGAGGTGTCTACATCAGGTGTTTTGTTCTCCTCCCAACCGAGACATCACAATCCACACCTCTTCAGGCCTAGCGTCTTTGCTAGAACTTGGATGTGGGACCCTACCAAATTGATCCCTTTGGGGGCCAGCGTCTTTACTACACACTGCCTCGTGTCTACCCTTTGGAGAACAGCCCATGCCCACTGCTAGCCGATATTGTCCTCTTTAGATTTTTCGTGGCCTTCTACACCCTTATAAAAGTATTTTATTCCCCTCTCAACCGACATGGGACATTGCATGAAATCACACAACCATATTAATATACATAGGAGAAGATTTAGAATCACTCACTTGTTTTATATCAAAAGCCGATCGATTTTTTTTCTTGAATATGTTGTTTGACCGTCTGGACAATATCTTCGTATAAAGGTAGATTTAGCCATTTGTGCACCCAGAATCTTTGTTGCAATAAAAATCAGTTAGAAAAACATTTGCATGAACATGAAGTTAAACATCAAATGAACAGCTAACAAAATTTTGTGTTCCTCGTTTTAAAGTTTCACTTACAATATTAAACACGTTTTCTTGCCATTGCAACGCCGGCTAGATCGGTTTTCATCATCCTCCCTTATTCAATAATAAATCTATAAGAACATCACTTCTTATCCATAAAAAATCACCTATTTGTTTTGTTAATACAATTATTGTTCATCTCGTTTATAAAAAGGCCTAAAAACACCCGTCCCTACATAAAATACATACACTTTATAAAAATAATTTAATCTTTATATATTTAAGGTAAAATTTCTTACCGGGTTAGGAATTTCATTTTTATTGCTTATCTTTCTTAAAAAAAAAATTAAAACACATATTATAAAAACTATTATAAAAACACGTTACAGAAACTTTTAATATTTTATTTAAAAAATGTTTTCAACTTTCAAAAAATAAAAAATGCACTTAACACTTTTTTTAAAAGTTAAAAAATATAATTATTACTACTCCCTTCTAAAAAAAATATTTTATTCAGCATATAAACTCCTTTCTCCCAATCATACAAAATAGATTAATATTAAAAAAAAAAAAAATTATTCATTTTTTAAAATGAACCTTCTTCCAAATATTTTTTTATACACATAGATTAGGTTTCGAAAAAAAAAAAAAAAAAATATTATTCATCTCCAAAGTGAACCTGATTATCCCCTTCTCACTATTTTCTTTTATACATTGCTTGCCCTAGCATCCTCTTCCTTCTAAAAGATAAATTTTCCTCCGAATTCAAACCCTTAATTATTTTCAAAATACAACCGACACTACTTCAATATTAAATTCGGAGTAGATAGGTCCACTAGTACATATTGGCTTTCCCTGGCCCTCAAACCTTTAAAATGCATTTGGTAGGAGAGGTTTCCACCCTTATGTGTTTCGTTCTCCTCTCCATCTCATATGGTATGAACATCACAATCCACACACCTTTAGGGCCCAGCGTCCTCCTTGGCACTCGGATGTGGGACCCAACTAAATCTACTCTTTGGAGGCTACCGTGCTTACTGACACGCTGCCTTGTGTCTACCCCTTCGGAGAACAGCCCAGGCCCACTGCTAGAAGACATATGGTACTTTTTAGACAAAAAATGGGAAGGGTCAGTTTTAAAACGTCTATTTATTTTTCAACATGTATTGATGACTCTGTGGCCCAATAGATAAGGCGTTGGTCTACGAAACTAGAGACTCTTGGTTTCGATCCCAACCAGAGTTGGTTAAGTTCATGATTTTCAAAAATGGGAAGGGTCGTTTTTGAGTTGGTTAAGTTCATGATTTTCAAAAATGGGAAGGGTCGTTTTTTAAAACATCTGTGGAGGGTCGAGACCACAAGAAGAGACTTTGGGTTCGATCCCCAGCAGAGTTGGTTAAGTTGGTCGTTTTTTAAAACATCTGTGGAGGGTCGAGACCACAAGGAGAGACTCTGGGTTCGATCCCCAGCAGAGTTGGGAAGGGTCGGGACCACAAGGAGAGACTCTGGGTTCGATCCCCAGCAGAGTTGGTTAAGTTCACGATTTTCAAAAATGGGAAGGGTCGGTTTTTAAAACATCTGTGGAGGGTAGGACCACAAGGAGGCACCAACCCCAGCAGAGTTCGATCCCCAACAGAGTTGGGAAGGGTCGGGACCACAAGGAGAGACTCTGGGTTCGATCCCCAGCAGAGTTGGTTAAGTTGGTCGTTTTTTAAAACATCTGTGGAGGGTCGAGACCACAAGGAGAGACTCTGGGTTCGATCCCCAGCAGAGTTGGGAAGGGTCGGGACCACAAGGAGAGACTCTGGGTTCGATCCCCAGCAGAGTTGGTTAAGTTCACGATTTTCAAAAATGGGAAGGGTCGGTTTTTAAAATATCTGTGGAGGGTAGGACCACAAGGAGGCACCAAAGGTGATAGGGATTGACCTGACCTCTACGGCGAGGAAAGAGATTGACCTGACCTCTACGGCGAGGAAAGAGATCCCTTTTTCCCTTCCCTCAATATATAATATGGGAGACCCCTTTTTAACTCTCAAGGCCGAGGAAAAACCTAAAGAGAAGGACCATAAGGAGGCACCGAAGGTGATAGGGGATTGACCTGACCTCTACGGCGAGGAAAAAGATCCCTTTTTCCCTTCCCTCAATATAAGGAGGCACCGAAGGTGATAGGGGATTGACCTGACCTCTACGGCAAGGAAAGAGATCCCTTTTTCCCTTCCCTCAATATATAATATGGGAGACCCCTTTTTAACTCTCAAGGCCGAGGAAAAACCTAAAGAGAAGGACCACAAGGAAGGAGGCACTGGGAGANAGACCCCTTTTTCCCTTCCCTCCTTTTTCCCTTCCCTCAATATATATGGGAGACCCCTTTTTCCCTTCCCTCAATACCACAAGGAGGCACCGAAGGTGATAGGGGATTGACCTCTACGGCGAGGAAAGAGATCCCTTTTTCCCTTCCCTCAATATATATGGGAGACCCCTTTTTCCCTTCCCTACTTTTTCCCTTCCTTTGGTGCTAGGGGATTGACCTCTACGGCGAGGAAAGAGATCCCTTTTTCCCTTCCTTCAATATATATGGAGACCCATTTTTCCCTTCCCTCAATATATATGGGAGACCCCTTTTTCCCTTCCCTACTTTTTCCCTTCCTTCGGTGCTAGGGGATTGACTTCTACGGCGAGGAAAGAGATCCCTTTTTCCCTTCCCTCAATATATATGGAGACCCCTTTTTCCCTTCCCTCCTTTTTCCCTTCCCTCAATATATATGGGAGACCCCTTTTTCCCTTCCCTCAATATATATGGGCGGTTTTTAAAACATCTGTGGTGCCCTAGCTCTAACTCTCAAGGCCGAGACCCCTTTTTCCCTTCCCTCAATATATATGGGCGGTTTTTAAAACATCTGTGGTGGCCTAGCTCTAACTCTCAAGGCCGAGGTGATCCATAAAACTAGTTTAGAATCCCACACAAAAATGGGAAGGGTCGGTTTTTAAAACATCTGTGGTGGCCTAGCTCTAACTCTCGAGGCCGAGGAAAAAGCTAAAGAGAAGGACCACAAGGAGGCACCGAAGGTGATAGGGGATTGACCTCTACGGCGAGGAAAGAGATCCCTTTTTCCCTTCCCTCAATATATATGGGAGACCCCTTTTTCCCTTCCCTCAATATATATGGGAGGCCGAGGAAAAAGCTAAAGAGAAGGACCACAAGGAGGCACGATAGGGGATTGACCTCTACGGCGAGGAAAGAGATCCCTTTTTCCCTTCACTCAATATATATGGGATACCCCTTTTTCCCTTCCCTCAATATATATGGGACGCTTGATGCGAGGAAAGAGACCCCTTTTTCCCTTCCCTCAATATATATGCGATGCTTGACTAAGAGTTGAGAAAGTAGCTCCATCCTGGAGCATTGTACAAGTGCTTAAGGCTCCTTGGAGCCGTGGCCACAACTCTTTCTTTTAGTTGTCAAGGCTTTTTAGCAAGCTACCCCTAAACAGGGTGTATAAGACAAAAAATGGGAAGGGTCGGGTTTTAAAACATCTATTTATTTTTCAACATGTATTGACGACACTGTGGGCCAATAGAAAAGGCGTTGGTCTACGAAACCAGAGACCCTGGGTTCAATCCTCAGCAGAGTCCCCGTTCCTTAGAACTAGTTTAGAATCCCACCCAAAAATGGGAAGTAGATCTCCCACAACAAAACAGAGTCTATAAGACAAAAAATGGGAAGTTATGGATAAGGCGCAATTTACTTTTCAACATGTATTGACGACTCTGTGGCCCTATGGATAAGGCGCTGGTCTACGAAACCAGAGACCCTAGGTTCGATCCCCAGAAGAGTTGGTTCAGTTCATGATCCATGAAACTAGTTTAGAATCTCACACAAAAATGCAAGGGTTCGGGAAAATCTCACACAACCACAACCAAACAGAGTGGAAGTGTCGGTTTGTCTTTCAATATGTATTGACGTACAATGTGCAAGACAAAAAATGGATAAGGCGCTTGTCTATGAAACCAGAGACTCTGGGTTCGATCCCCAGAGTTGGTTCAGTTCATGATCCAAAAAACTAGTTTAGAATCCCACACAAAAATGCAAGGGTCCGGGCAAATCTCACACAACCACCCAAACCGAGTGTATAAGACAAAAAATGGGAAGTGTCGGGTTTTATAAAACATCTATTTATTTTTCAACATGTATTGTCGGGTTTTAAAACATCTATTTATTTTTGAACATGTATTGACGACTTTGTGGCCCAATGGATAAGGCGCTGGTCTACGAAACCAGAGGCTCTGGGTTCGACCCCCAGCAGAGTCGGTTCTCTTCGTGATCCATAGAACCAGTAGTTTAGAATCTCACACAACCAAACACCGATGTATGAGACGAAAAAATGGGAAGGGTCGGGTTTTTTAAAACATCTATTTATTTTTTTGAACATGTATTGACCGACTCTGTGGCCCAATGGATACAATGGATCGGGTTTTTTAAAACATCTATTTATTTTTTTGAACATGTATTGACCGACTCTGTGGCCCAATGGATACAATGGATAAGGCGTTGGTCTACGAAACCAGAGATTCTGGGTTCGAAACCCCAGCAGAGTCGGTACAGGTCATGATCCATAAAACTAGTCTAGAATCTCACACAAAAATGGGAATACAGGTCATGATCCATAAAACTAGTCTAGAATCTCACACAAAAATGGGAAGGGTCGGGTTTTAAAACATCTATTTATTCTACGAAACCAGAGATTTTGGGTTCGATCCCTAGCAGAGTTGGTTCTCTTCATAATCCATAGAACCAGTTTAGAATCTCACACAACCAAACAGTGTGTATGAGACGAAAAATGGGAAGGGTCGGGTTTTAAAACATCTATTTATTTTTCAACATGTATTGACGACTCTGTGGCCCAATGGATAAGGCATTGGTCTACGAAACCAGAGATTCTAGGTTCGATCCCCAGCAGAGTCGATTCTCTTCATGATCCATAGAACCAATTTAGAATCCCTCACAAAAATGGCGTTTTGTTCATGATGCATACGAAAAATGGGAAGGGTCGGGTTTTAAAAGATCTATTTATTTTTTAACATGTATTGACGACTCTGTGGCCCAATGGATATGGCGCTGGTCTACGAAACCAAAGATTCTGTGTTCGATCCCCATCAGATCTCTTCATGATCCATAGAACCAATTTAAAATCCCTCACAAAAATTGATGCATACGAAAAATGGGAAGGGTCGGGTTTTAAAACATTTATTTATTTTTCAACATGTATTGACGACTTTGTGGCCCAATGGATAAGGCGCTGGTCTACGAAACCAGAGACTCTGGGTTCAAACTCCAGCAGAGTTGGTTCTCTTCACGATCCAGAGTTGGTTCTCTTCACGATCCATAGTTGGTTCTCTTCACGATCCATAGAACCAGTTTAGAATCTCACACAACCAAGCAGGGTGTATGATACGAAAAATGGGAAGGGTCGGGTTTTAAAACATCTATTTATTTTTCAACGTGTACTGACGACTCTGTGTCCCAATGGAGAGATTCTGGGTTCGATCCCCAACAGAGTTGGTTCTCTTCATGATCCATAGAACCAATTTAGAACCACTTTGCCCAATGGATAAGGCGCTGGTCTACGAAACCAGAGACTCTGGGTTCAAACTCCAGCAGAGTCGGTTCTCTTCACGATCCATAGAACCAGTTTAGAATCTCACACAACCAAGCAGGGTGTGTGATACGAAAAATGGGAAGGGTCGGGTTTTAAAACATCTATTTATTTTTCAACATGTACTCACGACTCTGTGTCCCAATGGAGAGATTCTGGGTTGGATCCCTTGGTTCTCTTCATGATCCATAGAACCAATTTAGAACCCCTCACCAATTTAGAACCCCTCACAGATTCTGGGTTCGATCCCCAACAGAGTTGGTTCTCTTCATGATCCATAGAACCAATTTAGAACCCCTCACAAAAATGGCGTTTTGTTCATGATCCATACGAAAAATGGGAAGGGTCGGGTTTTAAAACATCTATTTATTTTTCAACATGTATCGACCACTCTGTGGCTCAATGGATAAGGCCTACGAAACCAGAGACTCTGGGTTTAAACAGAGACTCTGGGTTTAAACCCCAGCATACTCTGTTCAGAGTGGCTCAATGGATAAGGCCTACGAAACCAGAGACTCTGGGTTTAAACAGAGACTCTGGGTTTAAACCCCAGCATACTCTGTTCTCTTCATGATCCATAAAACTAGTTTAGAAATCCCACCCTACAAATGTCAAGAGTTGGGTTTTAAAACATCTATTTATTTTTAAACATGTATTGACGACTCTGTGGCCCAATGGATAAGGCGCTGGTCTACGAAACCAAAGACTCTAGGCTCGATCCCCAGTAGAGTGGATAGTTCATGATCCATGAAACTAGTTTAGCAGGGAAGGCACAAAAACTAGAGATCCCGAGGAGGGTTCAGTTCGTTGGTTCAGTTCATGTGCCATGAAACTAAAACATCTATTTATTTTTTGAAAATGAATCTCTCGTCTACTAAACCAGAGACCCTAGGTTTACCCTAGGTTTGATCCTAAAACATCTATTTATTTTTTAAAACCAAACAGAAAAAAATATCCGAGGAGAAACCAAGAGACACAACCACAACCGCAACCAAACAGAAAAAAACATCTATTTATTTTTTAAAAATAAATCTCTCTTCTACAGAGACCCTAGGTTTGATCCCCGGACAAAAAATGGGAAGGCACAAAAACCAGAGACCCTAGATATTGATCCTAAAACGTCTATTTATTTTTTAAAAATGAATCTCACACAACCAAACAGAAAAAAACACAGAAAAATGGGAAGGCACAAAAACAAGAGACACAACCACAACCAAACAGAAAAAAAACATCTATTTATTTTTTAAAAATGAATCTCTCCTCTGCTAAACCAGAGACCCTAGGTTTGATCTCCAATTTATTTTTTAAAAATGAATCTCTCATCTACTAAACCAGAGACCCTAGGTTTGATCCCTAGACAAAAAATGGGAAGGCACAAAAACGAGAGACCCTAGGTTTGATCTTAAAACATCTATTTATTTTTTAAAAATGAATCTCACACCACCAAACAAAAAAAAAACATCTATTTATTTTTTAAAAATGAATCTCTCATACCCTAGGTTTGATCTCCAGGAGAGTTGGTTCAGTTCATGTGCCATGAAACTAGTTTAGAATCTCACACAACCACAAACAGGGTGTATAAGACAAAAAATGGGAAGACACAAAAACCAGAGACCTTAGGTTTGATCCTAAAACATCTATTTATTTTTTAAAAATGAATCTCACACAACCAAACAGTGTACACAAAAAATATGTTTTAAAACATCTATTTATTTTTGAACATGTATTGACGGTGGCCCAATTAATAAGGTGCTTGGTTCAGTTCATGTGCCATGAAACTAGTTTAGAATCTCACACAACCACAACCAAACAGGGTGTATAAGACAAAAAATGGGAAGGGTTCGGGTTTTAAAACATCTATTTGTTTTTCATCATGTATTGACGGGTACAGTATGCAAGACAAAAAATGGGAAGGGTCGGGAGGTGCTGGTCTACGAAACCAGAGACTCTGTGGCCAAATGGATAAGGCGCTAGTGTGCAAAACAAAAAATGGGAAGGGTCGGGTTTTAAAACATCTATTTATTTTTGAACATGTATTGACGACTCTACTCTCGGTTTGGTTCATGATCCATAAAACTAGTTAAGAATCTTACACAACCAAACAGTGTACAAGACAAAAAATGGGAATGGTCGGGTTTTAAAACATCTATTTATTTTTGAACATGTCTTGACGACTCTGTGGGCCAATGGATAAGGCGCGGGTCTACGAAACCAGAGACTCTAGGTTCGATCCCCTGCAGAGTCGGTTCAGTTCATGATCCATAAAACCAGTCTAGAATCCCACACAAAAATGGCAAAGGTTCAGGCAAATCTCACACAACCGCAACCAAACAGAGTGTATAAGACAAAAAAGGGTTTTATAAAACATATATTTATTTTTTAACATGTATTGACGACTCTACTCGAGAGTCGGTTTTGTTCATGATCCATAAACCAAGTTTAGAATCCCACACAAAAATGGCAAAGGTTCGAGAAAATCTCCAACAACCAAACAGGGTGTATGAGACGAAAAATGGGAAGGGTCGGGTTTTAAAACATCTATTTATTTTTCAACATGTATTGACGACTCTGTGGTCTAATGGATAAGGCGCTGGTCTACGAAACCAGAGACTCTGGGTTCAAACCCAAGCATAGTCGGTTCAGTTCATGATCCATAAAACTAGTTTAGAAATCCGACCCAAAAATGGCAAGGGTCCGGGCAAATCTCACACAACCAAACTGGGTGTATGAGACAAAAAATGGGAAGGGTCGGGTTTTAAAACATCTATTTATTTTTTAACATGTATTGACGACTCTGTGGCCCAATGGATAAGGCGCTGGTCTACGAAACCAGAGATTCTGGGTTCCGATCCCCCGCAGAGTCGGTTCTCTTCATGATCCAGTTTAGAATCTTTCATGATCAATAACACTAGTTTAGAATCTTTCATGATCAATAACACTAGTTTAGAATCTCACACAACCAAATTGGGTGTATGAGACGAAAAAATGGGAAGACACAACCTTTATAAAACATCTATTTATTTTTCAACATGTATTGACGACTCTACTCGAGAGTCGGTTTTGTTCATGATCCATAAAACTAGTTTAGAATCCCACACAAAAATGGGAAGGGTCGGGTTTTAAAATATCTATTTTTTTTCAACATGTATTGACCCCTCTGTGGCTCAATGGATAAGACGCTGGTCTACAAAACCAGAAACACTCGGTTCAAACCCCAGCATAGTCGGTTCAGTTCATGATCCATAAAACTAGTTTAGAATCTCACACAACCAAACAGGGTGTATGAGACGAAAATTGGGAAGGGTCGGAAGGGTCGGGTTTTAAAACATCGAGAGTCGGTTTTGTTCATGATCCATAAAACTAGTTTAGAATCCCACACAAAAATGGGAAGGGTCGGGTTTTAAAATATCTATTTTTTTATCAACATGTATTGACCCCTCTGTGGCTCAATGGATAAGACGCTAGTCTACGAAACCAGAGACACTAGGTTCAAACCCCAGCATAGTCGGTTCAGTTCATGATCCATAAAACTAGTTTAGAAATCCCACCAAGAAATGGGAAGGGTCGGGTTTTAAAACATCTATTTATTTTTCAACATGTATTGATGACTCTGTGGCCCAATGGATTCTGTGGCCCAATGGATAAGGCGCTGGTGTACGAAATCAGAGATTCTGGGTTTGATCCCCAGCAGAGTCGGTTCTCTTCATGATCCATAGAACCAATTTAGAATCCCACACAAAAATGGCGTTTTGTTCATGATCCATAACACTAACATAACCACAACCAAACATGGTGTATGAGACGAAAAATGGGAAGGGTTGGGTTTTAAAACATCTATTTATTTTTCAGCATGTATTGACGACTCTATGGCCCAATGGATAAGGAGCTGGTCTACGAAACCAGAGATTCTCGGTTTGATACATAGAACTAGTTTATAAATCACAAAATCCCACCCAAAACCAGTTTAGAATGGGAAGACACAACCACAATACAAGACAAAAAATGGGAAGTGTCGGGTTTTTTTTCAACATGTATTGACGACTCTACTCGAGAGTCGGTTTTGTTCATGATCCATAAAACTAGTTAAGAATCTCACACGACCAAATAGTGTACAAGACAAAAAATGGGAAGGGTCTTGTTTTAAAATATCTATTTATTTTTGAACATGTATTGACGACTCTGGCCCAATGGATAAGGCGCTGGTCTACGAAACCAGAGACTCTAGGTTCGATCCCCAACAGAGTCGGTTCAGTTCATGATCCATAAAACTAGTTTAGAATCTCACACAAAAATGGCAAGGGTTCGAGCAAATCTACTCTCGATTTGGTTACTCTACTCTCGGTTTGGTTCATGATCCATAAAACTGACGAAAAATATGTTTTAAAACATCTATTTATTTTTCAACATGTATTGACCACTTTGTGGCTGGTCTACGAAACCAGAGACTCTGGGTTTGATCCCCAGCAGAGTCGGTTCAGTTCATGATCCATAAAACTAGATTTGGTTACTCTACTCTCGGTTTGGTTCATGATCCATAAAACTAGTTAAGAATCTCACACAACCAAAACAGTGTACAAGACAAAAAATATGTTTTAAAACATCTATTTATTTTTCAACATGTATTGACGACTTTGTGGCCCAATGGATAAGGTGCTGGTCTACGAAACCAGAGACTCTGGGTTTGATCCCCAGCAGAGTCGGTTCAGTTCATGATCCATAAAACTAGTTTAGAATCCCACACAAAAATGGCAAGGGTCCGGGCAAATCTCACACAACCACAACCAAACAAGGGTGTATGAGACGAAAAATGGGAAGGGTCGGGTTTTAAAATATCTATTTATTTTTCAACATGTATTGACCACTCTGTGGCCCAATGGATAAGGCACTGGTCTATGAAACTAGAGACTTTGAGTTCGATCCCCAGCAGAGTCAGTTCACTTCGGGTTCAATTCATGATCCATAAAACTAGTTTAGAATCCCACACAAAAATGGCAATGTATAAGAATCTCGGTCAGTCACACAACCACAAAGAGTGTATAAGACAAAAATCGATCCCCAGCAGAGTCGGTTCATCCCACTCAAATCATCCCACTCAAAAATGGCAAATGTCACACAACCACAAAGAGTGTATAAGACAAAAATCGATCCCCAGCACAGTCGGTTCATCGCACTCAAATCCATAAAACTAGAGAGTGTATAAGACAAAAAATGGGAAGGGTCGGGTGTTTTAAAACATTTATTTATTTTTCAACATGTATTGACGACTCTACTCTCGGTTTGGTTCATGATCCATAAAACTAGTTAAGAATCTCACACAACCAAACAGTGTACAAGACAAAAAATGGGAAGGGTCGGGTTTTAAAACATCTATTTATTTTTCAACATGTATTGATGACTCTGTGGCCCAATGGATAAGGCGCTAGTCTACGAAACTAGAGACCCTGGGTTCGATCCCCAGGAGAGTCGGTTCAGCCTTTTATATTCTCCCATATTCAACTCTCCTCCTTATTCCCATATTCAACTCTCCTCCTTCCTTGGAAACGGCTTTGACTCTCCAAACGCGTTTCGAGTTCTCGAGGGTGTTTGAGAGTACGGTGAGAGTATGGGGAAAAACCAAGAGTGTTAGAGGGGAGAAGTGTGTGGTGGGGTTCGTGGGTTTTCGAGGAGTTCTCGGAATCGATTAGCGTTGCTCTTTCAGATAAAGAAAATGGGTGGAGGAAGTAAGCATCGACGTCGAGATCGCGCTAGACCTTGAAGAAGGTAGGCCGTCGGAACTGAAGGAGGAAGACGCCACGTCACCGTCGTCGGAAGTGGGTAGAATCGATTAGCGTTGCTCTTTCAGATAAAGAAAATGGGTGGAGGAAGTAAGCATCGACGTCGAGATCGCGCTACCTTGAAGAAGGTAGGCCGCCGGAACTGAAGGAGGAAGACGCCATGTCACCGTCGTCGGAAGTGGGTAGACTGTGTCGTCATCGGCAACGGCAGCGACGCACCTTCGTTTAGGGTTATCAAGGTCTTCCGGGTAAGGAGGAAGATGAAAGATTCGGGTCCGGGCTACTTCGTCTCTAGCCTAGTGCATTGCTTTGCACGCGTATCCCGTGGCAGCTCAGCTCGGCTTGACGTGTACCACAGTTTTTGGCCCTTCCGAAGCCGTTTCTACCCTCAGTTTTACCATCCGAGGTCAGTATGGTCCCTAAACGTTAAAGACAGATTAGGTCGGGAATTTATTTTGATAAATAGCATGAGGTCGGGTCGGGCTACTTCGTCTCTAGCCTAGTCCATAGACGAACACGGGCCGCGCTCATTCCAGCCCAATACGAGCCCAGCAAACGCGTGCATTGCTTTGCACGCGTATCCCGTGGCAGCTCAGCTCGGCTTGACGTGTACCACAGTTTTTGGCCCTTCCGAAGCCGTTTCTACCCTCAGTTTTACCATCCGAGGTCAGTATGGTCCCTAAACGTTAAAGACAGATTAGGTCGGGAATTTATTTTGATAAATAGCATGAGGTCGGGTCGGGCTACTTCGTCTCTAGCCTAGTCCATAGACGAACACGGGCCGCGCTCATTCCAGCCCAATACGAGCCCAGCAAACGCGTGCATTGCTTTGCACGCGTATCCCGTGGCAGCTCAGCTCGGCTTGACGNCCTTCCGAAGCCGTTTCTACCCTCAGTTTTATCATTCGAGGTCAGTATGGTCCCTAAACGTTAAAGACAGATTAGGTCGGGGGTTTATTTTGATAAATAGCATGAGGTTTAGCTAGGGTACCTTATGAAAGGTTCTAAATTCTTATGTGGTTATCATAGGGCATATTTAACTGCTGGGACTAGCTCGTTGAGAGTGACTTCGGTTCTAAATTCTTATGTGGTTATCATAAGGCGTATTTAACCGCTGGGACTAGCTCGTTGAGAGTGACTTCAACCAAGACCATCGAGGTAAGTGATCTTACTGTTGGAGTTAGCTTACTACGTGTTGTATGATGGTGCGTGCCCTGTGGCCCCTGCATGCACCATATTTATGTGATATGATTATGTGATGTATAGATTGTGTTGACCATAGATTGTGTATATTATGTGATGTATGAACTTGTGTTGACTGTTGACTGTTTATGTTATGTCATGAATGAGATGTTAGTATTATATGCCATGAATATGTTGATTGATGCCATAGATACATGTAGAATTATCGAGTCATGTCATGAGATGTTTATGCAACTAGAATGTTTATGTAATATGCCATGTAATGTAAGTCATGTGATGTAAGAAACGTAAATGCGATGTTAGCACTGCTTATGTAATGCCATGTTAGATATGTTAAGGGGCCTCATGCATATATGTATGTCACGTGCATCAGGATTCTTTCCCTTTATGTTACGAAAGAATGAAATACGATATTTATGTTCGCCATGATATCATGCGGGCCCTTTTCTGTTCTGTGATGTCCGGCAACGTGTAACACGTTATGCCCGACCAAGCTAGGCCCAGGGGGTACGTATAAGAGCCCGCCTGGTGGGTCCATGTACACGTACATCGGCCATGTGTGAAGGAGTACCACACATCAAACCCTACCCGGAATAGAAAAGCGCCCAAGGCTATGAAAAGTTATGAAAAGTTAGGTCCCGCTCATATGTTGCATGTGTTTGCATTCCTAACCCCAACAGTGGGGTGACTTACTGAGTATTTCATAAAATACTCAAGCCACGTTACTAATTAGGTTAAAGAAAATTAGGGGCGTTACACGAAAAATGGGAAGGGTCGGGTTTTAAAACATCTATTTATTTTTCAACATGTATTGATGACTCTGTGGCCCAATGGATAAGGCACTGGTCTACGAAACTAGAGACTCTGGGTTCGATCCTCAGGAGAGTCGGTTAAGTTCTTGATCCATAAAATTAATTTAGAATCCTACACAAAAATGGCAAGGATCCGGGCAAATCTCACACAACCACAACCAAATAGGGTGTATAAGACAAAAAATGGGAAGGGTCGGGTTTTAAAACATCTATTTTTTTTTGAACATGTAGAGACTCTGGGTTCGATCCCCACCAGAGATAGTTTAGTTCATGATCCAAAAAACTAGTTAAGAATCTCACACAACCAAACAGTGTACAAGACAAAAAATGGGTAGGGTCGGGTTTTAAAACATCTATTTATTTTTAAACATGTATTGATGACTCTGTGGCCCAATGGATAAGACGCTGGTCTACGAAACCAGAGATTTTGGGTTCGATCCCCGCAGAGTTGGTTTTGTTCATGATCCATAAAACTAGTTAAGAATCTCACACAACCAAACAGTGTACAAGACAAAAAATGGGTAGGGTCGGGTTTTAAAACATCTATTTATTTTTGAACATGTATTGACGACTCTGTGGCCGGAATGGATAAGACGCTGGTCTACGAAACCAGGCCCAATGGAATCTCACACAACCAAACAGTGTACAAGACAAAAAATGGGTAGGGTCGGGTTTTAAAACATGGGCCCAATGGAAATGGGTAGGGTCGGGTTTTAAAACATCTATTTATTTTTGAACATGTATTGACGACTCTGTGGCCGGAATGGATAAGACGCTGGTCTACGAAACCAGGCCCAATGGAATCTCACACAACCAAACAGTGTACAAGACAAAAAATGGGTAGGGTCGGGTTTTAAAACATGGGCCCAATGGAAATGGGTAGGGTCGGGTTTTAAAACATCTATTTATTTTTGAACATGTATTGACGACTCTGTGGCCGGAATGGATAAGACGCTGGTCTACGAAACCAGGCCCAATGGAATGGATAAGACGCTGGTCTACGAAACCAGAGACTCTGGGCAGCAGAGTTGGTAACCAGAGACTCTGGGCAGCAGAGTTGGTTTAGTTCATGATCCATAAAACTAGTTTAGAATCCCACACTAAAATGGCAAGGGTTTACCCACAACCAAACACTCGAAAATGGCAAGGGTTTAACCACAACCAAACAGAGTGTATAAGACAAAAAATGAGTTCATAATCCATAAAACTAGTTTAGAATCCCACACAAAAATGGCAAGGGTTTAACCACAACCAAACAGAGTGTATAAGACAAAAAATGGGAAGTGTCGGGTTTGATAAAACATCTATTTATTTTTCAATATGTATTGACGACTCTACTCGAGAGTCGGTTTTGTTCATGATCCATAAAACTAGTTAAGAATCTCACACAACCAAACAGTGTACAAGACAAAAAATGGGAACATGTATTGACGACTCTTGGCCCAATGGATAAGGCGCTGGTCTATGAAACCAGAGACTCTGGGTCCGATCCCCAGCAGGGAAGTGTCGGGTTTTATAAAACATCTATTTATTTTTCAATATGTATTGACGACTCTACTCGAGAGTCGGTTTTGTTCATGATCCATAAAACTAGTTAAGAATCTCACACAACCAAACAGTGTACAAGACAAAAAATGGGAACATGTATTGACGACTCTGTGGCCCAATGGATAAGGCGCTGGTCTATGAAACCAGAGACTCTGGGTCCGATCCCCAGCAGGGAAGTGTCGGGTTTTATAAAACATCTATTTATTTTTCAATATGTATTGACGACTCTACTCGAGAGTCGGTTTTGTTCATGATCCATAAAACTAGTTAAGAATCTCACACAACCAAAGTGTACAAGACAAAAAATGGGAACATGTGTTGACGACTCTGTGACCCAATGGATAAGGCGCTGGTCTACGAAACCAGAGACTCTGGGTCCGATCCCCAGCAGAGTCGGTTCAGTTCATGATCCATAAAACCAGTTTAGAATCCCACACAAAAATGGCAAGGGTTCGGGCAAATCTCACACAACGACAACCAAACAGAGTGTATAAGACAAAAAATGGGAAGGGTCCGGTGTTTTAAAACATTTATTTATTTTTCAACATGTATTGACGACTCTACTCTCCGTTTGGTTCATGATCCATAAAACTAGTTAAGAATTTCACACAACCAAACCGTGTACAAGACAAAAAATGGGAAGGGTCGGGTTTTAAAACATTTATTTATTTTTCAACATGTATTGACGACTCTGTGGCCCAATGGATAAGGCGCTGGTCTATTAAACCCAGAGACCCTAGGTTTGATCCCTAGGAGAGTTGGTTCAGTTCATGTGCCATGAAACTAGTCTAGAATCTCACACAACCACAACCAAAGAGGGTGGTGTATAAGACAAAAAATGGGAAGGGTTCGGGTTTTAAAACATCTATTTGTTTTTCAACATGTATTGACGGGTACAGTGTGCAAGACAAAAAATGAGAAGGGTCGGGAGGCGCTGGTCTACGAAACCAGAGACTCTGGGTTCGATCTTGACGACTCTATGGCCCAATGGATAAGGCGCTAGTGTGCAAGACAAAAAATGGGAAGGGTCGGGTTTTAAAACATTTATTTATTTTTCAACATGTATTGACGACTCTACTCTCGGTTTGGTTCATGATCCATAAAACTAGTTAAGAATCTCACACAACCAAACAGTGTACAAGACAAAAAATGGGAAGGGCCGGGTTTTAAAACATCTATTTATCGCTGGCAAACTTCGCACACAATATGTACCCTCTCATCTCCAAGTTGCTGATATCTTCACAAAGAGTATTTCTCGACCTCTCTTTGAATTTTTCAGATCCAAGCTTCACGTTCGTTCAAATCCGACGCTCAGCTTGCGGGGGGGGGGGGGTGTTAAGGATAGTTGACCGTTCAAGATATTTGTCTTACATTACGGGTTACCATATTT
>NC_036640.1:8596494-8706592 GCF_002806865.2 Cucurbita pepo subsp. pepo
TTAAAGACAAATATATTGTATTCATTTATTATTCTTTTCTTTTATCGCTATTTCCATATTATTTGTAATTTACCATATTTCTGTATTCTGTAAATAATTATAAATAAGAGAACTCTCACCATTTAGGTGTGGTGGATTTAGCAAACATTCACAATATGTTATGCAACAATGAGAAAACAATATAGTAAAAAAAGTATCCTTATTATTGACTACATAATTTTTAAAATTCTTTTTCATACTTGTATTAAATATAAGATATGATGAGTAGACTTATTTTTTTTTTCTACAAGTCAATGATAAATAAAGACATGTGAATATTATGTTGCATTATTGCATTAAAAATAGAGAATAATATTTTTTTTTTAAATATAATTGGCCTCATTGATTTGACTATATAATTTTAAAAATTCATATTCAATCAAGCACTAAATGGAAATGACGAGTAAGATTCATTTTTATATACAGTTAATAATGAATAAAGATTAACCTATGCAAGAAAAGATTAAAGATAATTATCGTATATTTTCGTGTTCAAATTAGAGAAAAAAGTATTTATTCGTTGATTTGATTGCAAAATTCTTTTTCATTTAAGTACTAAATAGAATTGACTAGTAAATTTTTTTTAATAATAAATAAAAGAATAATGGGGAATAAAGTATTCATTACCACGGTGTGGAAACCTCTCTCGAGTAGACGCATTTTAAAACTGTGAGACTGATAATGATACTAATAGGTCAAAGCGGACAATATTTATTGGCGGTTGGCTTGTGTTGTTACAATGTAGTTGGGTTGTAGGTTTAGTAGACATTTTTCTCAAGATAGAGAGTCATAAACTAACGTGACTCATGTATGAACTTGATAATGTTAACTCTATAAGTCAATGTTGGTTATGAGTTATACCTCCCAAGATGAGTCATGAGATAGTTGACGCTGCAGAGTGTGAGACGTCCAACCCATAGAGATGAATATGAGTTACTTTAAGGCCTAATACGAGATGAGGTGCTTATGACCCATGACATTGTAGAACAAAATTGTTGTGTTCAGCTTCTTTAGAAAATTCTCCTCCGCTCACACAATCTTCCATTCATAATGGTGATCTTCTATTCCTCCCTTCTCGTGTGCTTTCTTCAAATGTGGAAGAATTTGTTTTAGATAACTCACTTGAAGATAAACTTTCTTCTTCTGCTACCACATCCTCTTCAGATTCTTCTTCACTTTCGCCATGTTGAATTCCTTCTGTATGACTATCTTCCCATATGAGGATATTAAGTTTAGCTTTTTCATTACTTTTCCCCAATCTCAATACTTATTTTCTCAACAATCACGTCTTTGAGTACAACTATCTTCTTAAATACTAGATCATACCGTCTTTATGCTTCAGGCTTTTCACTCATCCCTAGTAGCACGAACTAAAAAGTTTTATCATCTAACTTCTTTCTCTTACCTTCTAATACATGAACATGACCAATGCATCCAAAAATTCGAAAATAATCAACATTAGGTTTTACACGTCCAAGCCTCTTAGGAGTCATATCTTCCACTACTATTGTAGAACTTTTGTTGAGGGCATGCATTGTCTAATTTACTATTTATGACACAAAATTCTTTGGAACTTGTTTTTCTGATAATATACTTCTAACCATGTTCGATTGTACCGTTCTTACGCTCAATTGCTCTATTTTGTTGGGAGTGTAGACTACAGTACGTTGCCTATTGATACCACTAATTTTGCAAAAAATCTTGAATTCGTGAGAGGTGAACTCTCCAACCCTATCTGTGCACAGACAACAAATAAAATCTTTAGTCTCTTTCTCAATAAGACTTTTATAATTCTTGAAGACAATACAGGTTTTAGATTTCTCAACAAGAAAATATACCCACACCTTGTATCGATAATCATCAATAAAACTTATGTAATGTCTCTTTTTGCTGTTGGAAAGAGATTTGATGGGTATATAGATGTCTGGATATACTAATTGCGGCATTTGTGTTACTCTCAATAAACTTCTCTTTGGAAATGCATCATAAGGGAGGTTTTGGTATGATTCTATCAAGTAATATGAACATCTTATTTTCAGATTTTGGTGTTTGCATGATAAGCCTCTTCTTGAGATGATAGATTCTGCTTCTTCATGTTGTATTAAAATAAATACACATCTTTCTTGCAATTGTTCAACACTTAATAAGTTATTTTTCAACTTAAGTATATAGGAAACATTAGTGATTACTTTAGTGCGTCCAACAATTTGCAACTTAATGTTACCTTCTCCCAACACAACCATCTTGAAATTATTTCCAAGCTTCACAGGTTGTCAAAATTACTTATCAAGATATGATAATCATTCCTTCGTTGTACACATAATTTTTACACCCTAAGTTAAGGAACCAAACATTTTCCTTGATCGATTAATAAGCTCCATATATTACATCAACAACATTTCTTTTTTCTCCACACGATCAAACTCGATTCGCTTCCTTCTCCAATTGGGGACACTCATATCTAAGATGTCCCAACTGACGACACTTATAATACTCAACTGTACCATTGTTGAATGAATGTCTACCTCTTCCTCTTCCGCTATCCCTTCCTCGAAAAAATTCACAAGCTCAATCGCCTTCTATTTCACCGATTCTAGTGCTTGTTCATCACCCACACATTCATTCAATCTTTGCTCATATACCAACCAGTTTCTTTGCAATTCATCGATAGTTAAGGTTTCTAAGTTATTAGACTCTTCAATCGAACATACAATGTAATCAAACCTTGAGGTCATTGATTTGAAGATTTTTTCAATGATCACCACTTGTTTGAATATTCATTTTGAAAAATTATTTCTCAAATAGTTAAAAATCACTAGAGAATAAATAGTAATAAAAAAATGCAATTAAATAAAAATAACATAATGGATAAGATATAGGTCTACGAAATTATCGACTTTTGGTTCGATCCCTAGCAGAGTCGATTCATGATCCATAAAACTAATGTGTAGTAGCTCACACGACCAAACAGTGTACATGATAATTAAAAATATAATTAATCGGGGAGTTGGTTTCTTGAATATTTTCCAACTTACTCTTCCTTTTATGAAAAAAAAAAAAACTGTAGCTCCTTTTTTCTATCACAATCGGTTGTGATGTCTTCTTTCATCCTTTGTGATGTCTCTTATGATCAGTTCGTGGCCCGATGGATAAGGTGTTAGTCTATGAAACAAGAGATTTTCTCCCATTCATCCTATAAAAAATAAGTTGACAAGGTGAAGTTAGGGGCATGACTCTAATATTACTGGTTGTGTATATTGATGTTCAACATATTCTTATAATGATATGATATCATCAAAATTCAGTATAAGTTCTTGTGACTTTATTTTATATTTTCGTGAAGGCCTCATAATCGTAACATTATTGAGTAATATTTTTTAATAATGGAAATATTTTTAAATAGAAAATTAAATCATTCCATTTATAGTTCTAGGTACCATAATTGACATATTTTAAGATATTATTTACATTCTAAAAGTTGGGGAGGTATAAATCCTCCTACCTCTTTTTCTCCATAAAGAAAATAAAAAGAAAATAAACTTACTACCACCAAACTACAACCGATCTTTTCTTTATTTATTTATTTATATTGCTCTAACTATTTACATGATGTAAAATGTAATAAAATTTTAGATTGGATTGTGTACGATTTCACATTAACTGTGGAAATATTACCAAATTTTTTTACTCAATTAAACTCAAATTTTACGTCAAAGATAAATAAAATAGATTAATAATTATTTTTCGTGGCCCAAGAGATAAAAGTGCCTATCTAGTGAACAAGACACTTTGGGTTCGATCTTAGTAGAGTTGGTACGTGACACTACTAGGCAAGTACTAACACGGAGTTGGTTTTGGATATTTTTTAGATAAAGAGTAAATTTTTCAATCCAAACAACACTTAATTGAATAATGAATCCAACTCTTAGTCTATAAAACAAGGGACTCGAGGGTTTAATCCCTAGCGGAATTGACCTATAAACAAAAAATGGACAGGGTTGGGTTTTAAAATATCTATCCATTATTTTAAAATATTTAATAAAGATTGAATATACAACCCATTACAAAAAATGGGTAGGTTGTGTTTTAAAACATCTATCTATTATTTTCAAACATTTAATTAACATTTACAACTCAATTTGAATATACATTTTGAAAGATTAATGGAGAATAAATAATAATAGAAAATTTTAATGAAAGGAAAACAATATATGTATTGACGACTCTGTGGCCCAGTGGATAAGGTGCTTCATAAAACTCCCAAAGAATGCTCAAGGGGTTCAAGAGGTGTGAACTAACTGGTGGGTCCTGCAAGTATTTTTTTTATTTTTTTAAAACACTTAAGCCACGTGCTACTCTACTTTTCACGTAAAGTAAAGCTACTCACTCTATAAGGCTGACAGTGGCATTGCAATCCCGAGACTGTGACACATGCTTAAGATAGTTTCATATTTTTAATTTTAGTAGACTATAGGTTAGTATAGGTTAAATTGAATTTCCATTTAGTAGCATAAATGTTAGTATATGACTTTTCATTCTGTATTGTTTTTCGTTTTACTTCAATTTGTATTCGTTTATTTCAAGGCATTAATTGAAGCATGCAAGACTAAAGTTTAAAGTTATTATAAAGTTTCAATAAAGTTAATTCCGCATTAAATGTTCATGATATGTGTACCGTAGCAACCTTAGAAAGAGTACCAGGTAGGTATTTAGTATTCACTTTCATTACACTATTTGTTGCTGACTAATGAAGGGGAACTAGAGTTCTTTGACGAGACCCTATAGTTGAAGGATACAACTAAGTGGGAGCAACTCATGGATAATGGGATGAGTTGGATGTCTAGGCTTTAGAATTGTGTTGCTCTTTAATCTACTAAGGCTTAATACGTTGCAATAGCTGAAGTTGGAAGAGAGATGACATGAATGATAGACTATCTAGAATTCTTATGCAAGAAGTAGTGCGAGATGATTCTTTATACAGATAATCAAAGTTTCATTCAATTGGTGAAGAACCTGGTCTATATTCAAAGACAAGACACATGAGAAGATAATATCATTTCACTCGCAGGTTAGTGGAATAAGGTGATGTGTTTAGAGAAGATAGAGGGTGCAACAAATCTTGCAGACATGTTAACAAAAGCTATAGGGAATATGATCAATCATGTTCTTATATCGGTACATTTTTTAAACATAAAACTTCGAAATAAAATAAGAATATACACATTAATCACTATAAGTATTTGATGAAATATAGCAATGAAATAATACGATTGCATTTATATAATATTTAAGGTGTGGTGTAGTTAAGGGTCGTGGGTGAAACAGCAGCAACATAAGCTTTTGACCACCCAAACAAGAAAACGAATTATGTGGAATAGACCGACTAACCCGACCAACCCAAACAAAAAGTATAATGCTAACGAATATCCAAATCGTGCAGCGAATCCTGCAGCAAGATTGTTGAGAGGCTTGAGGTTAACCATTATAAATCCTTGTAGAAACGTCAATGCTAAGAAAACTACTGCCGCGCACATGGCCAACACTAACAGCCAACTACAAACCCTATTTTTTAGGGGAACTCGACTGATGATCAGCAGAATCACGCCCACAGAGGCCATGAACGAGACAACATTTGCCATTGAGTAAATCATGTACTGTATTGGTCGTCGATATGCCATAATTGCACTCCCAGCTGGGAGAATTGTCCCATTTTTCAAGGTAGCAGTCATATAATAGTATTCATCTATGTAGTTGTTGGAATTGTATTCCGTGTCTTGTTGCCAAACACCCCCTGCAGGGTTCACCCCAGCTTGAAAAGTCACGGTTGCGATCACTGTAGCCACCAACATCATTGTCCCTTGCACTTCTTCAACCCAATCTCCTTTGTATTTCAATTTCTTCCTCCATGCCTTCCACCGCCCTATTCTAAATGATGCACATTCTCGTCTTTGTTTTTTAGAATTTCGAGATTCTAGACTTCTTTTTCTAACATTTGAAGCTGTGCTTATTCTAGTTTTTACTTCAGAGAGCGAGAGTAAATATCCTACCATCTGCATTCAAATAAAAGTTAGAATTTTTTTTATTGCACATCCATTTAATGGTAAGAATATTTGTTAAAACCACTCTATGGTGAAAATTCTCTGTTTATAATTATTTGGATAATGAAATAAATTACAAAAATATGGAAATAACAATAAATAGATATAAGATATTTGGACAAATATGATACCTATGTGAGCGACATGGAAAGCAAACAAATATGATACCTATGTGAGCGACAGGGAAGGGAAGCTACTTTGGAGTTTTTTTTTTATTACTTACCTCACTTTGTCTGAGCTTGATTGATAAATCCAAAATAGTGTTCCCCTTGTCATCAGTTGTATTCAAGAAACCTTCATGACGATTCATAAATGTTTCAATAAGCAGCTTTATACCCTCTAAATGGTCACTTTCTACACATAAATGTAAGACAGTTCGACCATCGTTGAGCTTCATCCAAATAGATTGTGGTGTTGCATTGATAAGCTCTTTCATGATGTCGACTTGTCCATTAATTACTGCATAATGGAGAGGAATGAACCCATCGTTATCGTAAACCAAGCAAGCACTCGTGTTGTTCTCCAACAAAGCTCGAACGGTGTCGATGTCTCCATTTTTGGAAGCAAGGTGGAGGGGCGTTGGTTGAAAGGCATCAACCTCAGACTGCATCACAATTCTAATTTCTTGATTTGGTTGATATGGAGAATTGGAAGAGGGTATAGGTTGTGGGTGAATCTCCTCCATTATTATTATCTCTTTCTTAATCCAATTCTCTTGCTCCCAAATACTATGCAAACACTAATATATTTAAACCATAGTACATGAATGAGGCCCATGTTTGCGAGTCTTTAAGTAAACTAATTATATATTTTTCAACAATATTATAGTTTATTATGTCATAGAAGACGTGTAGCCTTATATATAATAAAGGATTGTTTAATATAAACTCAAATTTAAAGAAGAATAATTTTATTAGGGGCAAATACGGATGGTCTTTATATAGACGTTTTAGAACATTCTCGATGTTGGATGAAAGTCCCACGTCAACTAATTTAGAAAATGATCATGAGTTTATAATCAAAGAATACTCTCAAAATTGTTGTGAGGCTTTTTGGGAAGCCCAAAGCAAAGCCATGTAGACAATATCATACCATTGTGTCGTGTTCATCCAACACTCGATAGCCATAGACCAGACCATAATTGACGACTCGATTGAAAACACGGTCATGTCTCAACTTTAAGTATAGTGACCGATTCCATCTAAATTTTTATAACAAATAAACTTAGACCTTTTAAGCGATTTATAACACTTTTCACTCAACTTCATATAATACCAACTCAAAATCACTCGAATAAAATTATTCTACAACCATAATTTGATCAGAATAATATGAAAAAGTTAAAAGAAAGTAATTCTTGTTAAATAGGAAGACAAGTAGATTAAAAAAACGTTAATATATATATATATATATATATATATAGTTATCGAATTTATTTTGTAGTTAAAAAGGTTTGATGCATAAACATTTTTAAAACAAAATTCCAATAGAGAGTATAAGTTAATTCATGAAATTTTTACAAATGGTTTTAATTGATACATGCCGGCAAGAGTATACAAATACATTTGACTACGCGATTTTTAAAAGTCTTGTTCATTCAATAATCAAACATAATTGATGATTATACTCGATTCTTTTTTTTTTCTATGAAATAATAATAAATAGAAAAGAGTAACGTATGCAATAAATATTAAAATAATATGATACATGGTCTTATTAAAATGGAAAAAACAATATATTAAAAAAATTGTTGATTTGACTATTTAATTTTTTAATTTTTTTCATACCAATGTTAAATAGATACGANTTTTTTTTTTTTTTTTTTTTTTTCAAGTCAATGATAAATAAAGAATAACATATGAATATTAGGATGCATTATTGTATTAAATTAGAGAATAATATTTTTTTTTAAAATAATTTGCCTCAATTATTTGACTATGTCATTTTATAATGAATACAGATATTATCTCATTGGGTTCGTTTACTAAGTGATTTAAAAAAATATTTTTCATTAAAGTACTAAATAGAATTGACGAGTATACTCTTTTTTATACGAGTCAATAATAAATAAAAGAATAACGTGCCTGTAATTTTCAAAACCAAAAGAAAAATAAAAGAAATTTGAGAAAAAAGTAAAAGAAAATTGAAAAGAAGAAAACATGCACGAACTGTTTGTGAGATCTCACATCAAATAGAGAGGGGAACAAAGTAGAAACATCTTCTTAAAGACATGTTTTAAAACGGTGAGAATGACAACACATAATGAATCAAAGCAGACAATATCTGTTGCGATTGGTATGAGAGCTGTTAATTAAGTTATAGATTCTATAGGCTAAGGGAAAAAAAACCTTGAAATTTAGGCAGATTTAGTGGAGAGAGACAATTATTTAGAGTACCCAATCCAATGATATAACTTAAGTAAATATCGTTGTATACTAGTGGGGCTTGATGTAAATATGGACAAATACTCATATGCATTAGATGTACACGAGAAATGTAGAATTACAGTTTATCTTGAGGTAAATTTTTTAAAAAAAGTTTAATCTTTTATGACATTATAACAAATATATATTTTAATTTACGTAAATAATTCCTAAATATATTATGAAATTATAGTATCTAATAAATGGCATGTTAGTAGACATTGTATTCATTAAACACCAAAAATATTAGTTTATATTGAAGGATAAAAAATTTGTTAACACTGTCTCTCCTCTCTCAGCAACACTGTCTAAGAAACCATCTCCCTCATCCCTCAACCCTCTCTCACTGCCGCCAACACTGTCTTAACAAAGAAATCATCTCCCTTTTCTATCACCGGCGGGCAACACTATTTTAGCAAAGAAGTCTCTCCCTCTCTCATCTATTTCGGCAGGAGCAAACAACTCTCCCCCTTATTTCGGCAAGACCTTGCCACTCTCCCCCACCTATTTCTGCAAGACTATCTCAGCAAAAATCACTCTCCCACTATTTCGGCAACCAGTGAACTGGTTCTTAGGTATGGGTTAGTTTAAAATCTTATGCCCATGTAGTTACATCCCCCATTGGTTTAAAATCTTATGTCCATGTAGTTTTCATCCCCGATCTATTTAAAATCTTATGCCAGTTTTCATCCCCCTCTCTCTACCTTCCTTCTTTTTTAGATTTTGTTTAGTAGTATGAGGTTTGGATTGGGGATTGAGGTATTATAGTAATTTTTCCTCTCAATCTAGTGATGTATGAGTGTATAAGTGAGTTTTTTTTGCTGCTATAATGACCATGCTAATGTATATAAACACATACTCCATATTTAATTTTTTTTGCTGCTGAAATTTGTTGTTACGGTGACTTTTCACTCGACTATCACCAGAGTAGCAACATTTTGAGGGAAAAAACATATACTTATACTAATATATATTTGGGGCATTTGGAGAGAAATTTGTCTGTATGATTAGATTGATTAATTGGAGTTTAAATATGCTTAATCTAGACAAACACATTGAACTAAACTCGGAATGCATGCATGATTAAAGCGATAACACTAAGGAGTGGAAGCACATGGTGCCCCCTAGAAAGCGTGTTGTCGGTGATTAGTATCAGAATGAAACTACACCTGTTCATGAGGCTACAAAGCCTTCTATTTCCTTTCTTCCTTTTCTCCTTCTCATAGTTGTTATCCTCACTGTTCTGGTAAAAAGGCCGTTTGTGTAGGGGGGATTATATATGCATTGTAACTTGCTACTGTGATGGGAAAGTGGAGACATATAAGTGATGTTTATTTAAAATTTCCATCCTTTTGGAGTTTGCTTCATTTATGACCAACATGGCTGTTTATTTTTAGATTGAATAAAAAAAATACACAACCTTTATAACAATGTCTTTCAATTTTCCCTCCAAAGAATTATTAACTAAGTGAAGAACAAAAGTTAGAACATTTTGTGGAAGTTCAATATGGATTGAATCGATAAACTAGTCTTCCAGATGTAGTGAAGAGGACAAAGGGATGGGAAGAAAACTCAAGCCTAATCCTATGCCGTGTTTTCTTTTGTTGAGCAGATCTGAATTGATAGAAAATGTCAGAGGAACATACTTTCTTGAGTAAGTAAGTTCGTAACTGTGATTATCTTTTTCTGATTGTCATTTTTTTTTATCTCAGAAAGTTTGCAAATGGTTGGCATAGTTGTTACTAGCTGAGCTGTAGTTTATCTGCACTCCAATCGGGTGCTACAAAAAGATCTTAAGGTACCTATAATGTATTAACATACCCAACTCATTAATGGTTCTTGATTTTTTTGTTTTTTCAAATTTTCTTCTATTCTAGTGTTCCAATATGTTTCTTGCGAAGAGCAATGATGTCCGGCTTGGTACGATGGCTTCCATTTTTTACCGGATGGAATTTCTTTACTAGTTATTTCTTCCAATATCTTGAAGGGGACTTTAGACTTGCAAAACTACTCAATACAGAAGACCTTGCTTCATCATCATCGGTAAGGATGCAATCATTGTCTTGTCATAATTTCTCAGTAGAGATGATTTAAAGAAATTATGTGGAGATAATTTTCCTGAATGGATCTTCTTCTCCGCTTATGAGCAGGTTCCTTTTCCTTTTCTTTTTATGTTTCTCCTTTTACTCTTTGTTGATCATTATTGTTGTGTTGTTCTATAATTTAAAATGATGATACATGTGATGGAAGAATGATAAGTTACTTTTTGTTTGTTTTAACATTAGTGGTAATTCTGGAAATATCGGAGATGATGTTACTCGATATGATAGCTTTCCAGTGTGATGCATGGATGCTCCTTCTTTTCTCCAGTTTAATAGACACATTGATGTACTTGGGTCAAGAACAACTGAATACCTTAAGCGCAATCTTTTCAATAACCAAAGTAGCCATCAGGACTTTATCAAAGACACAAAGACAGTTATTAGTAAAAAGTTATAATTTGTGCCTATGATTTCATATTTTCCTGTTGCCTTGCAAGTGGAGCATAAACTAAGCAAATACTTATTTTGTAGCAGAGGTTTTTAAACATGCAGACTATATTAAAGAAGAGAGAGGCCAGCAGAAAGATGTCGGGTCAATTGCTGTCCTATTAGGGGATCGTCTCTTTGTTGCTAATGTTGAATAGTCCAGAGTAGTTGCATCTAGAGTTGGTTCAGGTTGCCTATTATTTTTTTCTGTCAATAGATGATTCTGGGATAGAGGACTTGCACTTCAAAGTCGTGACATGATAACGGTTCCTTGAAAATCATTGCAAGTATTGGAGAATATTTTATCTTGTATAGTTTGTATAACTTTATTTTAGGAAATGATGGAATACTACTATTGTAATGGAAATAGATTATGAAATCTCAATTATGAACGGAAGTCATGGTATTTAATATGCTATGAGTATCTTATGTGTTTATTTAGTATTTTAATTTAATTTTATTAAAAATTGTTGTTAAAATTTGATTATGGTAACTATAATGATTATAAATGAATAATTAATTTTATTATAGCATTAATTTAAAGTTATATATAGCTTCAATAAAACGCTATAAAATATTTTTATAGCAACGTTTATAAGCTATAAATTTATACTCTATTATAGCATCTATTATAGCTGTAAAAAAAAGTCTCAGACTTTTAATAACATGGGCTGTCACGACGTACAAAAAAACGCTATAAAAAGTGTACGATAGCATTTTTCGTAAGCTATCGTATCTATTATTTGTTGTAGTGAACCCTACATCATTTTTTATTTCAATTTTNACAAAATAAAATAAGTACTGTTACCCTATACATGTGTCATAGTCTCGAATTGCGATATCGTCGTTAGCTGTATAGGGATGTCTTGCCTTTACCNGAAAAAAAAAAGATAAATTAGATATGTTGAGATATTTATTTATCCTCAATAATTGGACTACAAGGTGGATTTTCAGGGTGATTTTGTTTTAATTGATATTATTTAGACGATGGATTTGAAGTTGAATTAGAATTTGAGGAGCAAATTCAGGCTCATACAAAGAATAATTATTAACTCTGACTCAAGCCAACACGTGTCATACGGGGTGATATGTTGATATATTTGATGTTATGATATGTGTCGCTATATGATATGCCAAATAACATTATGGTATAAATGAAATGTCAAATTATATTTCGATTAATTATTTTATGTTATGAGATGTCATGTTGTGATATGATATAATTGTGTTCTGCCATGATACGTTATGACATGCTATGCTGTGTTTTGAAATAAGAAATTTTATGATGCAGAACTCGAAAGCTATGATTTAAAAGTTATGCTAGGAATGAAATGATTTTATGAGAGTTTATGTACGCATATTATCGAGTATAATATGTGTGGAATGAATGAGGGTTGTCTTGCATGATTACTATTAAGTTAAGAGGCATGTTATGAATGTAATCAATTTTTAATGTTATTATTTGCATCAATTTAATGGTATTACAAAATTACATCATCCTAATCATCCCAACTTAAGATACTATTTCGTTTGCTATTGAGTAAATCAAGTACTGTACTGGTCATCGGTATGCCGTAATTGTACTTCCAGTTGGGAGAATTGTCCCATTTTTCAAAGTAGCACTCGAGCTCATATAATAATATTCATCTATGTAGTTGTTGGACTTGTATTCAGTGTCTTGTTGCCAAACACCGCCTGCAGGATTCACCCCGGCTTGAAAAGTCACATTTGCGATCACTATAGCCACCTATAAAAAGTACTCCAAACAAAATGATACCCTATAGGGAAAGGAACCTTTCACACAACACCCATGTGAACCAAAAACACTCTCGAACACTCTTCTCCATCAATACAACACCCGCTGAGTCTCTAATGCAGCTACCTCCGGCACTTGCAAGTTGAGTTTTCGCGGGAAAGGGAAAATACGGACCTTTTTATGCACATCCCTTTAGTAGTTCCCTACAAACCCTGGTCTTCTGCCTACCCTTGCCTCCGGTGGTCTTTTCTTAAATGATGCACATTCTCGTCTTTATTTTTTAGAATTTTGAGATTCTAAACTTTCTTTTCTGACATTTGAAGTTTTTATTCTAATTTTTACTTCGAGAGTAAATATCCTACCATCTGCATTAAAAAAAAAAAAAAAGAGTTAGGAAGTTTTTTATTACATAATGAAAAATCATTTGAAGTTATCTCTGGTTACTTACCTCTCTTTGTCTCAGTATCATTGATAGATCCAAAATAGTGTTTTCTTTGTCATCAATTGTGTTTAGGAATTCTTCATGGGTATTCATAAATGTTTCAATAAGCAACTTTATACCCTCTAAATAGTTACTTCTACACATAAATGTAAAATAGTTTGACCATCGTTGAGCTTCATCCAAATAGATTGTAGCCTTGCATTGATAAAGCTCTTTCACGATCTCCACTTGTCCATTAATTATTGCATAAGGGAGAGGAATGAACCTATTGTTATCATAAAACCAAGCAAGCACTTGTGTTCTTCTCCAACAAAGCTCGAACGGTCTCGATGTCTCCATTTTTTGAAGCAAGGTGGAGGGGCGTTCGTTGAAAGGCGTTGACCTCCACAGAAGTTCAGGGTTGTGATAAAGTAGTTGAGTGAATTGAAGGTGACCATGACAAATCGACTCGTGCAATAAAGGATTGTGATTGTTGGAAGAGGAGTCCCGACAAGTTTATGAATGAGAGATGGATCATTGTTGAATGAGGGATTTCAATGTTTGAATACATCCCTTCTTTGATGCTTCATACACCTTTCTTCTACTTTCTTCCACCGACCCAATTACAATTCTAATTTCTTGATTTCGTGTAGCATCAGGTACACCATTGAAAGAGGGCGTGGGATGTTTGAGATTCTTCTCCATTCTCACTATATTTTATTTCCACTCTCTTGCCTGATTGCTTGCAGATTGTATGAAATGAGAGTAATATTAAATCAAAATATGGGAAAGTCTTGTAAAGAGATACAATTATTGGGTGAATTTAGATTCAAATAAACGCATTAAAGTGAAAGTAATCAAAGTTAAAAATATATCATAAACACCTAACACTAGAGTTCGTTACTGTTATCATCATCATATGAGTCATCTATACTCATATGCAGAATTAAATATTTAAAATTTATCATAAAACATAAACTTCATCTTAAAAGACGGTTATGGACTTAGGTGTTAGAAACATCTTTTAAATGATACAATAAAAAAACAAAATAAAATAAGTACTGTTACCCTATACATGTGTCATAGTCTCGAATTGCGATATCGTCGTTAGCTGTATAGGGATGTCTTGCCTTTACCTGAAAAGATGTAGCACACGGCTTGAGTATTTTAAAAAATACTCAATAAGTAACCCCACTGTTGGAGTCAGAGAACATGAACATATGCAACTCATGATCTATGGACTTATCATTTAAAAACCATCATAGGGGGTCTTTAGTTCGGAAAAAATTGAATGTGTAGAACTTCCTTACACATGACCCACACGTGCGAGCGTGGGTCCACAAGTGATTCGCACCCCTTAGACCCATCATAATCAAGGTAACTGTCCGTAGTGATGGCCAGAGTCAGCAGATCCCTAAGTTTCATGTGCGAGGCATGACCACTTTTAATCATAGTATATACATCCATACTCATCATCATAAATGGAGAAATATCCTGATGTATATAAACACACAAAATGAATGAAGTCCCTGTAGTTTTCATCTTTAAATCATCTTTTTTACACGACTCTATACACTATTCACACATTACTCTAGTAACATGCACGCATTGACCTTCATACATTCATCATCATTAACATTAATTAGGGTTGTGTCTTTAAAAACTCGTCGTCATAATGTATCGTGGCATTTAATACATGTACCATCTTATTATGGAACATCATCATATTAAGTCATTTCATCATCATACGTCTCACATCATCTTTATGCATTATCATCATCATGTCAACATCATATTATTATCACATCATCTTATAACATCATCACATCATCATATAACATTCTCACATCATATTATCTAACGCAATCAATTCATCATATAACATCATCACATTATCATCTAACGTCATCACATCATCATATCGAGATCCTCACAAAAATAAATTATTTTTTTTTTGTGAGAATTGGAATCGAAATAACAGGCAGACACGGAGAAACTTTTTCTGTCCTTACCTTATGAATATCTCTTACCTTAAGNGGACCTTTTTATGCACATCCCTTTAGTAGTTCCCTACAAACCCTGGTCTTCTGCCTACCCTTGCCTCCGGTGGTCTTTTCTTAAATGATGCACATTCTCGTCTTTATTTTTTAGAATTTTGAGATTCTAAACTTTCTTTTCTGACATTTGAAGTTTTTATTCTAATTTTTACTTCNTAAAGAAATATTGTTATGTTGCCTCGAACGGTGCGCTAATTCTCTGAATCCGGTACCAACGGGTATCATTCCTCCTAGAACAACGTTCTCTTTCAGACCTCTCAACCAATCGATACGACCTCGGAGGGCGGCTTTTGCTAAAACTCGAGCAGTTTCTTGAAAACTTGCTTCCGATATGAAACTTTGAGTATTTAGAGATGCTTTTGTTATTCCCAATAATACGGCTCGGTAACAGATCGCTTCTTCCAAAGCACGCCCTGTTCGTTCCGCTCGCAACAATCCAATGAGTTCTCCAGGTGAAAAAACATTAGACATTCCATCTTCTGAAACCAACACTTTTGATGTTATTTGACGTACAATAATTTCGATATGTCTATTATGGATCTCCACCCCCTGGGATCGATAAACCTTTTGGATCTTATTAACCAAAGAGATACGACTTTGCACTATAGTTAGTTCAGCACCAATCAAAAATCCCCAAGGAATTCCAAGAATTCTTGTTATACGCTCGTTCCAACCCTCAATTCTCTTTTCTAGGTTCATTGATATTGAATCAATCGAACGCACTTCTAATACTTGTTCCACTTTTGGAAGACCCTGCGTTATATCGCCAGATCGTGATTTTTCATATATAAATGTAACTAAGGTATCTCCTTCGTAAAGGATTTCTCCATAATGTCGATGAACAGTTGCTCCTGAAGTGGCCAAATAAGGCTTAGCTGATCTTATTACTACAGAATCAACTTGAACAATTATAATTTGACCCGATTTTAGGTGTGGTCCATTTTTGGCTATACATACATTTTCAAAAAAAAACTGTCCAAGGCTAATTCTTGTAGGTGTTTCTTCACAATAATTATGGTGATAATTATGATACAGAAAATGCCAATTCAAATTAAATGTATTGAAAACGATGTTACTGCATGGATCGGAATTCAAAATACCCCCGTTTTCATCCATTAAATAATATTTAAGTACTTGAAAAGTCTGTTTTAAATTGTCAAGTTGCAAATATTTAGTTAGGGAGATCGGATTATGAGTTATTAACTGATAAAATGAATAAAAATTCACAATTTGAGGGGCCGCCCCTAAAGGTCCTAACGAATTCCTAATTTCAATTAGAGGATCCTTTTTACTTGATTCTTTTATGACATTATAATCTTTTACATCGTTGAATAGATCCATTTGCAAACAATTCGATGCTGACAAAATTATCAAAGATTGGCGTTCTTTATTTCTATTCAACAACGTACGAATAGTTCCTTGATTTTGACTAAGGGATTGTGGAACCCTTGTCTTGGAATAAATAGAAAAAAATGGATTGATATTGGTGCGATCTGACTCATTATTAAAGATCAATCCTGAACCTGACGGATCTTGCCTTTTTCTGATATACGAAGTATCGGATTTCACTAAGTCTATTCGTAGGAAATTTCGAACCAGACCATTTGTACTTACTTCAACAAAGGAAGCGCGGGCTTCTTCGATAGAAGAGCTTTTTTTGTCTCGGTCCCAATTCAACAATAAACAAGTCCGAACTAATTGAATGCTTGTGCCAGAAATTCCCCGAATTGGTTTTCCATTTCCATAAAGGATATAATTGATAACTCTAAGCTCCAGATTATCCCTTTCTTGCAATAGATCCTGTGGGAAAAGTGTTACTAAATTTATACCGTCGGCTAGTTCATATATGATTACAGGTCGAACAAAAACAAAATACTTTTTCTTGGTAGGTGTGATCCACTGGACATAAATCCAATTTTTCAATTTTTTTGATTTCTTAGAATTTTTTTTTACTTTTTCAGGTGGTATCAACATGCCATTGTGTCGGGATATCTTATCCATCTCTCCAGGAAAATGTATATCTCCAGAAAATATTTTGAGTTCAATCCTTTGTTTTTTTTTCTCCACTCGGACCAATCCGCCTACTCGGCTTCTTATACTTAAAGTTAGTCGTGTAGCTACTCCAATGATACTATTGTTCCGTACCATTATGGAAGAAGATTCAGGTAAAATATGCACTTCCTCGGGAATGAAAAAAAATGGATCCACTTTCATTTGCATTTGGTATTTTGGCTTAAAGTCTTTGACTCCTCGATACTCAATCAAATCCTCTTTTTTGAGGATTGAATGCATCCCTATAGTCCCATATTTAGTAATTCCTGAACTATTTCTTCTGTATTGAGGATCATCGAAATAAGCAAGAATACTATTTCTACGAAAAATACCATTTATGGGTATTTCAATCGAAATACCGGAAGGGGGTGGTAGTTCTTTTTCTCGTTCTTGAAGTGATTCAAATTGAATGATGAATCCATTTCTTCGCCTCTTTGCCAATAAATCAGAATTACGGCCAAAACCATATTTGGGTCCTCTTGAATCAAAGTCGTGGAGGTTGGTTTTGCTTTTAATTTCTTCCCCATTATTCAAACTTCAAATTTTCCTATGCATTTTAATTATGAACCTTTTATGTCTTAACTTTAATGTCATTGATTCTCTCAAATTAATTCAATGAATTGTAATCTAAAAATTTGGGGTAGAATAAAGTTTTTCTTTGGACGAACATTCAAACCACGTCCCTTTCACCAAATAAAATTCAATATATTTGAAAATCTAGAATCCAATAAATTTAAAAATTCATAAATATAAATAAATTGAGATNATAAAAAAAAAAAAAAGAGTTAGGAAGTTTTTTATTACATAATGAAAAATCATTTGAAGTTATCTCTGGTTACTTACCTCTCTTTGTCTCAGTATCATTGATAGATCCAAAATAGTGTTTTCTTTGTCATCAATTGTGTTTAGGAATTCTTCATGGGTATTCATAAATGTTTCAATAAGCAACTTTATACCCTCTAAATAGTTACTTCTACACATAAATGTAAAATAGTTTGACCATCGTTGAGCTTCATCCAAATAGATTGTAGCCTTGCATTGATAAAGCTCTTTCACGATCTCCACTTGTCCATTAATTATTGCATAAGGGAGAGGAATGAACCTATTGTTATCATAAAACCAAGCAAGCACTTGTGTTCTTCTCCAACAAAGCTCGAACGGTCTCGATGTCTCCATTTTTTGAAGCAAGGTGGAGGGGCGTTCGTTGAAAGGCGTTGACCTCCACAGAAGTTCAGGGTTGTGATAAAGTAGTTGAGTGAATTGAAGGTGACCATGACAAATCGACTCGTGCAATAAAGGATTGTGATTGTTGGAAGAGGAGTCCCGACAAGTTTATGAATGAGAGATGGATCATTGTTGAATGAGGGATTTCAATGTTTGAATACATCCCTTCTTTGATGCTTCATACACCTTTCTTCTACTTTCTTCCACCGACCCAATTACAATTCTAATTTCTTGATTTCGTGTAGCATCAGGTACACCATTGAAAGAGGGCGTGGGATGTTTGAGATTCTTCTCCATTCTCACTATATTTTATTTCCACTCTCTTGCCTGATTGCTTGCAGATTGTATGAAATGAGAGTAATATTAAATCAAAATATGGGAAAGTCTTGTAAAGAGATACAATTATTGGGTGAATTTAGATTCAAATAAACGCATTAAAGTGAAAGTAATCAAAGTTAAAAATATATCATAAACACCTAACACTAGAGTTCGTTACTGTTATCATCATCATATGAGTCATCTATACTCATATGCAGAATTAAATATTTAAAATTTATCATAAAACATAAACTTCATCTTAAAAGACGGTTATGGACTTAGGTGTTAGAAACATCTTTTAAATGATACAATAAAAAAACNCAAATTAAATGTATTGAAAACGATGTTACTGCATGGATCGGAATTCAAAATACCCCCGTTTTCATCCATTAAATAATATTTAAGTACTTGAAAAGTCTGTTTTAAATTGTCAAGTTGCAAATATTTAGTTAGGGAGATCGGATTATGAGTTATTAACTGATAAAATGAATAAAAATTCACAATTTGAGGGGCCGCCCCTAAAGGTCCTAACGAATTCCTAATTTCAATTAGAGGATCCTTTTTACTTGATTCTTTTATGACATTATAATCTTTTACATCGTTGAATAGATCCATTTGCAAACAATTCGATGCTGACAAAATTATCAAAGATTGGCGTTCTTTATTTCTATTCAACAACGTACGAATAGTTCCTTGATTTTGACTAAGGGATTGTGGAACCCTTGTCTTGGAATAAATAGAAAAAAATGGATTGATATTGGTGCGATCTGACTCATTATTAAAGATCAATCCTGAACCTGACGGATCTTGCCTTTTTCTGATATACGAAGTATCGGATTTCACTAAGTCTATTCGTAGGAAATTTCGAACCAGACCATTTGTACTTACTTCAACAAAGGAAGCGCGGGCTTCTTCGATAGAAGAGCTTTTTTTGTCTCGGTCCCAATTCAACAATAAACAAGTCCGAACTAATTGAATGCTTGTGCCAGAAATTCCCCGAATTGGTTTTCCATTTCCATAAAGGATATAATTGATAACTCTAAGCTCCAGATTATCCCTTTCTTGCAATAGATCCTGTGGGAAAAGTGTTACTAAATTTATACCGTCGGCTAGTTCATATATGATTACAGGTCGAACAAAAACAAAATACTTTTTCTTGGTAGGTGTGATCCACTGGACATAAATCCAATTTTTCAATTTTTTTGATTTCTTAGAATTTTTTTTTACTTTTTCAGGTGGTATCAACATGCCATTGTGTCGGGATATCTTATCCATCTCTCCAGGAAAATGTATATCTCCAGAAAATATTTTGAGTTCAATCCTTTGTTTTTTTTTCTCCACTCGGACCAATCCGCCTACTCGGCTTCTTATACTTAAAGTTAGTCGTGTAGCTACTCCAATGATACTATTGTTCCGTACCATTATGGAAGAAGATTCAGGTAAAATATGCACTTCCTCGGGAATGAAAAAAAATGGATCCACTTTCATTTGCATTTGGTATTTTGGCTTAAAGTCTTTGACTCCTCGATACTCAATCAAATCCTCTTTTTTGAGGATTGAATGCATCCCTATAGTCCCATATTTAGTAATTCCTGAACTATTTCTTCTGTATTGAGGATCATCGAAATAAGCAAGAATACTATTTCTACGAAAAATACCATTTATGGGTATTTCAATCGAAATACCGGAAGGGGGTGGTAGTTCTTTTTCTCGTTCTTGAAGTGATTCAAATTGAATGATGAATCCATTTCTTCGCCTCTTTGCCAATAAATCAGAATTACGGCCAAAACCATATTTGGGTCCTCTTGAATCAAAGTCGTGGAGGTTGGTTTTGCTTTTAATTTCTTCCCCATTATTCAAACTTCAAATTTTCCTATGCATTTTAATTATGAACCTTTTATGTCTTAACTTTAATGTCATTGATTCTCTCAAATTAATTCAATGAATTGTAATCTAAAAATTTGGGGTAGAATAAAGTTTTTCTTTGGACGAACATTCAAACCACGTCCCTTTCACCAAATAAAATTCAATATATTTGAAAATCTAGAATCCAATAAATTTAAAAATTCATAAATATAAATAAATTGAGATATATTTCCTTAGAGTTTATTGGATTTTATTTTCTAAAAAATGTTCTAGCTGGTGGGGGCTTATTTTTAGTAATTGTATATACTCGAGTATACACAGAAAGAAACATGTATTTAGGGTTTCCTAGTTATGTTTTTTTAATTAATATAAGCATGTTTTGTTCGGAGTAAATTTATGTTGGGTGACCTTTTCAAAAAATTTCTAAGATACATGAAAGAGTGAGAACAAAGCATGATAAAATGACTTGTGTTGGGTTGTGGGAATAGGTCATCTTTAATCTTAGAAACGTGAATAAGTAACATGATCATGTTACAAAGCATGTTGAAAAAATTCGTCGTCTTCAATCTTAGAAATGATGAATAAGTAACATAATCATGTCGCAAAGCATGTTGAAAAAACTCTTCATCTTCAATTTTAGAAACGATGAATAAATAACATGATCATGTCAGCAAAGCATGCTGAAAAAACTCTTCATCTTCAATCTTAGAAACGATAAATAAATAACATGATCATGTCGCAAAGCATGCTGAAAAAACTCGTGTTGGTTTGTGTGTATAATCTGTATTCTTAGAAGTGAGGAATAAGTAGCATGATCATGTCGTAAGGAATATAAAAAAATGTCGGAGGTACTGAATCTCGATCTTGAATACTTATCCAAATCCTTGACATGAATTATAATACAATCACTCTTTTCCATTCCATCCGTTAATGTCGTGTCAATCTAAATTTATAACGACCCTAAATTTCTATATACTCAGAGTCGTTACTAACATCTCATGCTCATCTCTAATACAAAAATATAACTTTTAAAAGAGAACATCATATAGTATAAATGTCAAAAAATATTTAAAACATCCTCTTCTTTGGAAAACACAATCATGGTCTTACGTGTTTAAATACAAAACACTAAAATTGAGAGAAAATAAAGACAAATTCAAAATAATTTAAAACAATGAAAGGCAAAACAACCCATTCTAACCTAAGATTAGGAATTTAAATATAAGTCTAGCGCGTGCACGTGCTACAGTCTCTACTCGCGATGCCACCATCGTCCATACAAGTGCGCCTTGCCTTTACATGAAAAATGATGTGGCATACGGCCTGAGTATTTCGAAGAATACTCAGTAAGTGACCCAGTATAGAGGGCCATGCAACTGCAAACACATACAATCATGATTTAGGGACCTATCTCTAGCTCATCTAAGGGTGGCCTCTAGTCTCGGACAAATTGGATGTGCAGTACTTCCCTACACACAACCCACACGTGCGAGTGTGAATCCCCATGACGCTCGCACACCCTAGACCCTCTGGTCAAGCTAATCTGTAGTGACGTTCGGAGATGTCATGCTCCTCATGAACACCCTGCTCGTCATACTGTGCGCGTCCGCACTCATCATCTCTAGGGAAAGTATCCTATGATTATGAACATACAATATGCATGAGGTCCCTCTAATGTCCATCTTATCATCTCTTCTGACACAACCCTCTAGTCTCATCTCTTTGTTACATTAAGTAACACATGCTCGTGAATATTTATATTAATATCATTTTCATGCTCTTAGGGTTGTGTCTTATGTCGATCTAATGATATGATGCAATATGACACTCATCATCATATAACTTGCTTAATATAAAAAAGATCATCATATTAACGTAAATGTTATGTAATCATCGTGACTCGACATCATTATGAATAAATTTCCTTGGGATGAATTGTTACACAATCACTCTTTTTCATCCATTAATGTCTGCGCCACAAAGTCAAGGTATTCCTCTTTCTTCCTCGGACGCAAAATGGGTAAATGCATTGGACTTTTTATGAACTTTAATTGTACTCAAGAAAATTTGGATTGAATAAAGTTTTTCTTTGGACGAACATTCAAACCATGTCCCTTTCACCAAACAAAATTCAATATATTTGAATATTTAGAATCCAATTAATTTAAAAATTCATAAATATAAATAATTATGGTCGTGTGGGAACCTATGCGAGGAAAATTCTTAGGAGTTCCTATGATTTAGTCACCGAAAAAGAAAGTGCACCTTGTTTATATAGACACTAACTTGTACAATTCTTTTAAGCTTTTCTTAGATATCCTATCATCAAAATCGTCATGGTTCATTCATGTACCATTCCTTTACTCATGTGTCACATGCCCAACATATTCCGCCTTGGTTCGTCCCCAAACCACTTCTTATTGAAAGAGGTACTGCTTTTATTCCATTTGTTACGTCCTCATGCTTAGGATTCGAAATCCATATTTGGTACCTAATGGGCATTGACATTCTCATACATCCCCTATGACATAGTTACTTTACTTACTTTTAAGAGTGAATACTATTATCACAGACCAATATAAATTATTCTCGCATGCTTTGTTCTCACTCACATGCATCTCAGGAAAATTCTAGAAGGTCACCCAACATAAAATGAATTGCTCCAAGTAAAGCATGCTTAACCATAGAGTTCCTAAGATTAAACCACCGAAAAGGAAGGTGCACATTATTAGTATAGGTCATGTGCACGCTCAATTCTTTTAAGTTTTTCTTAGCTATCCTATCGTCAAGATTCCTCTCATTCAGATGTAGTATCTCTTCATTCATGTATCCCTCATTTACTCAGTGTCACAACTATGAACTATCCTCAAGATGTTATATCCATTCAATTCTTTTAAGTCTATCCAATCTTTCATAGCTATCCAGTCTACCTATTTTTAGCATAAAAATCCTAAATGTGAGCTGATGTGATTGTGTATTTGTCATTTCATATACAAAATATTGTTCTCTTCATAGATTCTAGTAACATAACCCTCCTTCTCTTTAATCTCTATACAGACGTGTTAAAGATTTCTTCCTCACCTTCTTTCTCCTTTTGTCTCTAATGAACATGGAGCAACATATATTTGCATATTGTCTTTGCTCGTCTTCACATCATCAGTAACAATTTCATCATTTGAAGCATTGTCTCGCCTATAAGACAATCTTCCTCTTTTTTAATGGATTGTACAATTTGTCTCAATCTTACTTAATCCTATAAATTCATCTCTAGACGTAATTTAGACATGTATTTTATAAATCGATGGATTCCATTAAATTTTTATTGAAAGCTATTCAAAATGGATCATTATTACCGAGATTCTCACCTATAGATTTGACTGATTTACTTTGATAAAGATGGGTGGAAAAATTCATTTTCTTGTCTATTTGCATTCTTTGCCAAAGTACATATACTTTCCTTTATGTTTCAAGATTTTATAAAATACAAAGTTTAGAACAAGACAAGATTTATAAGAACATAATAGACCAATATATATATATATATATATATATATGAAAAGAATAACAAAAATTACACTTTTTTGTTTTAGATGATTGACACAAAATGAAGAGATGAAAAAGAATAAGAAAATTTCTTAATGAAAAATAAGAAATAAACAATAATAGAAACATATATCCTACCTAGAATCTAAAACTTTGATACTAAATGTTACGAAAATTTTGAAATTCAATCCAATAACGTTATTAAAGAATAAAATCTTTATATCTTAATTATTCAAGATCCTTAAAAACGATAAGGAATCAACCCACAGGAAAGTTTTGGAACAAATTACCTTGATGATCAACTGATGATCAAAATCAAGAATAAAAAAAATAGTTTCTAAACTTGTGATTCGAATTACTCCACAAGATAGCTTGATCAAGACTACTTGAATGACTATAGTATACAAACCTAAACATAAGAAATACAAAGAAACAAGCCCATGGCTTAAGAAGCATAATATGAAAACTTAAATTCATCCTAAAGCAACAACGTGAATGATTATTTATAGCCTTAAAATAAACCTTAAATTAACCTATGATCAATTGAAAGGTGGTAACTCTCATTCCCATCAATACCATAATTACCACTAACTAATTGTAACTTAAAACCTTAAAAATAATACATTAAAATTGAAAAATACAATGAAACCTGATACGTGGAAATCACTACAAGGTGAGTAAGATTCGGATTACCTTGTTGATTTAATATCTCAAGACAAGAACATTGTTTGAGATTCGAATCACTCCACAAGCAAGATCGATCATGTCTAGCTTGAATGGTTCTTGTTGATCAAATATCTCAACGCAAGAACATTTGTTTGAGATTTGAATCACTCCACAAGCAAGATTGATCATGTCGAACTTGAATGATTCTACATGCAACCTAAACTACATAGAATTGAAAAGAAACTTAGTCATTGGCCAAAGAAAAGCACAAATGCTCCTTTTACTATATTTTCCAAGTCTACTTGCAAATACAACATACATGGCTCTATATAGTCTCAAAATAAAACTACTATATTTTCCAAGTCTACTTGCAAATACAACATACATGGCTCTATATAGTCTCAAAATAAAACTGAAACTATTAGAGACATTCCAAGAGTTGTAACATTCATACTTAATGGCCATAATTAACCATTATGTAATTGTAACCGTAAATAAAATTCTTAAAATACATTAATGAAATACAATAACTTTAAATTACTCTAAATTGTAATCCACCCAAAATTTATAACATGAAACTTCATTCTTCTTCAATGTGGCATGAATTGAAATATCTTTTGATAGTTTCAACAATATTTTCTTCACATCTTCATTGAAGCATATTGTATGAGTGATGTCTCTCGGTTCATATCAAAACCTCCCTAAATCCAAACATGTATGGTACAATCTTATCATCTAGCATGAAGTCTTTGTGGCATGATTGAGAGACCTTATTTCGTATCAACAAGTGACACCTAAGCAAATGTTGAGAAAAATCATCCAAAATTATCAGAGTACTGGATAGGTATTCACCTTCATTAAAATATTTGTTGCTGATTGATGAAAGGGAACAAGAGTCCTTTGATGGGGTACTAGAGTTGGAGGATACAACCAAGTGGAAGCAAGTCATGGATGATGGGATGAGTTTGATGTCTAGGCTTCAAAATTGTGTTGTTCTTTCGTATACTGAAGGTTAGTATGTGGCAAAGTTGAAAAGAAGATGATGTGGATAATAGATTATCTAGAAGAATTAGGCAAGAAGCAACATGAAAATATTCTTAATGTAGATAGTTAAAGTGTCATTCAGTTGGTGAAGAACCTGATTTATCCTTCAAAGAAAAACACATCATAAGATGTTATCATTTTACTCGCAGGTCCATGGAAGAAGGTGATGTGTTTAGAGAAGATATAGGGTGCAAATAATCCAGTAGACATGTTGACAAAATGTGTTGATGTTGGAAAATTGAGGTTGTGCAAAACCTTAATTGGTCTTGTGCAATGAAGATATTGATGGTCATTTGAAAATGAAATTCTTAGTTGACTAGATCAGTCTCCAAACGAGAGAATTGTTACATTTATATGTTGCTCAATGGTTATACATAATAAAGCTATATATGACAAATGACATATATACTAAATAACTGTGTAGTAAATTGTCATATCTCGTAAAACTATTTACTTATAGCCTTAAAAATAAACCTTAAATTAACCTAAGGTCAATTTAAAGGAGGTAACTCTCATGCCCATTAATACCATACTTACAACTAACTCGTTGTAACTTAAAAGCTTAAAAGTAATACATTAAAATTGAAAAATACCATGAAACCTCCTTAAATCCTGTTACAATCTTATCATCTACCTTAAAGTCTTTGTGGCATGATTAAAGACACCTTATTTCGTACCAACAAGCGACACTTAAGCAAGTGTTAGAAAAAAAATTATCCAAAACCATCATTGTACTAGCCTCTACTATTAGGAACAAAAAAGGAAACACATAAAAAGTCAGCTATACCTTGTAGCAATGTAAAAAAAAAAAAAAAAAAAAATTCTACATCAAAGCAAATTGAAGGACAAGATTTGCAAAGCAAGTTGAATCTAAAGGCTTCACTTTATTTTATTGGTGATATCATTCAAAGTTTTTGTATCACCCGAGTCCCAACGAGAAATTTAGAACTTAATTTTTTCTCTTAAAGTCGAACTTTTCAGATTTTATTGGAAGTCTTATATTTTTATACTCACTCCGTTTTTCCCTTTCTTTTTCAGGTATCGGTTGAGGTGGGGAGGTGTTTGAGAGCTGCACTGTCACAGAAGGGTGTTGTTCTGGAGCGTCAGTCCGTTTTCACGTTGGGAGTCTTTTGTATTTTCTTTTATATTTGTATTTTCCATGTATAATATTTTTATTTTATTTTGGTGTCAGTTGAATTCGTTTTCTTCTTTTAAATTTTATTGGAATTTTCTTCTATTTTATTTTATTTTTAATTTTATTTATTTTCGCTTTCATCTTTTTAGTCTCAATTCGATTTTCGAGATTCCGAAAATTGAGTTAGGGCAATTTTAGTTTTGTAAGCCTCAGTGAGAATAATAATCATTATCTTTTCACACAAAACTTCGATATAAAATGTATCGTACCTTAAATATTAAAATAATTTGATTGAATTTATATAATATTTAAGATACGATACATTTAAAGCTGTGGGCTTTAAACTTAGAGGTGAAACAACATAATAAGCTGTTGACCACCCAAACAAGAAAACGAATTAAATGGATTAGACCAACCAACCCGACCAACCCGAACAAAAAGTATAATGCGAAATAATATCCAATGGCTGCAGGAAGATCGTTGAGAGGCTTGAGGTTAACCATTATAAATCCTCGTAGAAAGGCCAATGCTAAGAACACTACTGCCGCACACATGGCCAACACTAACACCCAACTACAAACCCTATTTTTTAGTGGAACTCGACTGATGATTAGCAGAATCACGCCCACAGAGGCCATGAACGAGACCACGTTTGCCATTGAGTAAATCAAGTACTGTACTGGTCGTCTGTATGCCATAATTGCAGTTCCAGCTGGGAGAATTGTCCCATTTTTCAAAGTTGCACTCGAGCTCATATAATAATATTCCTCTTCATAGTTGTTGGAATTGTATTCCGTGTCTTGTTGCCAAACACCACCTGCAGGGTTCACCCCGGCTTGAAAAGTCACGGTTGCGATCACTGTAGCCACCAACATCATTGTCCCTTGCACTTCTTGAACCCAATCTCCTTTGTATTTCAATTTCTTCCTCCATGTCTTCCACCGCCCTATTCTAAATGATGCACATTCTTGTCTCTGTTCTTTGGAATTGTTCTTTGGAATTTCGAGATGCTAGACTTCTTTTTCTAACATGTGAAGCTATAATGTTTGTAGTGCTTATTTTAGTTTTGACCTCAGAGAGCGAGAGTAAATATCCTACTATCTGCATATTAAAAAAAAAATTAGAAAAGTTTTTAATTGGCTAAAAATTCATTTAAAATTTTTTCTCATTACTTACCTCACTTTTTTTGGAGTGTCATTGATAGATCCAAAATAGTATTTCCATTGTCATCAGTTGTGTTTAGGAAGCCTTCATGCCGATTCATAAACGTTTCAATAAGCAGCTTTATACCCTCTAAATGGTCACTTTCTACACATAAATGTAAAATAGTACGACCATCGTTGAGCTTCATCCAAATAGATTGTGGCCTTGCATTGATAAGCTCTTTCATAATGTCGACTTGTCTATTGATTACTGCATAATGGAGAGGAATGAACCCATCGTTATCATAAACCAAGCAAGCACTCGTGTTGTTCTCCAACAAAGCTCGAACGGTGTCGATGTCTCCATTTTTTGAAGCAAGATGGAGGGGCGTTGGTTGAAAGGCGTCAACCTCAGACTGCATCACAATTCTAATCTCTTGATTTTGTGCTGCATCATCAGGAATAGCATTGAAAGAGGGCGTGGGATGTTTGAGGTTCTGCTCCATACTCACTGTATTGTCATCCCACTCTCTTGCTTGCTTGCTTTCAGATTGTATGAAATGAGAGTAATATATAAATCAAAGAAGGGAGAGTCTTGTAAAGCGTAGTACAATAATTGAGGTTCCACTTTCGCAAGCTATCTTTGACCCATTCAAACTTATGGTCTACGTTGACCCATTCAAAGCCGCACGTTTCTTATCAAGTTAGAATTAATACATTACAAAAAGATCTCACAATCTATCCCTTTCGAAATTCAGCATGATGGTTGGCACTCTTCTCTAATTGATCTGGGACTCTCCACAATCCACCCCTCTTTAAGGTCCATCATCCTTGTTGGCACATCGTCTCGTGTCCACCCCCTTCAAACTCAATCTCCTCATTGGCACATTGCTCGGTGTTTGACTCTAATATCAATTGTAACAACTTAAGCTCATTTCTAACCGATATTGTTGTGCTTTTTTAGATTTTACTTACCGGCTTCCCTTCAAAGTTTGTAAAATGGTCTCCTAGGAAAGGTTTTCATACGCTTATAAAGAATGTTTTGTTCTCCTCTCTAATCCGAGATCTCCCAATAAAAAAAATAATAAGAAGAAAGTAAAAATATCTAAATGTTCTACTCGGTTAGAATATGGAAGGGAGGAGAGCTAAACGTGACCAAGATTATTATAATTAAAAGAATGTAGTATGTGTATGGTAATACCTAATTATTAAGTTAATAATTATTAGTTAGGTGCAACTACTCCTTGCTGTCCACGATGCCACGTTACAAAGATAAAGTGTTACCCTTTTTGTTTTGGACGAAAAATGGTTAAATGCATTCAATTTTTTATGAACTTTATTTGTATTCTACAAATTTGGAGTTTTCTTTGGACCAACATTCAAAAGTTTTAATTACCAAAATTAATTTAAAAAATTACTTTTAAATTTTGTATTTTTGTCTAAAACATATTTGTCAACATTCCAAGCTTTTCTTAATAAATAAATAAATAAATAAATAATAGTAATAATAATAAAATATCGACTTTTAAAAGTTTCATTAATATACTTACGCTTTTTGAAAAAGATAAAAATTATATTCGGAATTTCAAAAGTTTCAATAACCTTGTACCTTTTAAAAAAACCTAACTTATAGTGTGTATATATGTATATATAGACATTAAAGTATTGATTGTGATGTCATCTTTACTCAAGTCTTGGGATACTGTTGTTGCTACGATGAGTAGTTCTCGGAGATATGAGAAACTGAAGTTCGATGAAACTTGAAATGTAGTTCTTAACGAAAGAATTCGCAAACGAGACATTGGGAATTGATCTAGTAGTGCTCTCAGTGTTGACCAATGGGGAAGAAGTAAATCAAGGGCCCAAACAAACACGACCGATGAAAATAAAATAAGTGAAAAAAATGTTCAAACAATTGAAACGTAGCGTGTTGGAATTGTGGAGAAAAAAGACAATTTTGGACAAATTGTACAAACCAAAGAGAGAGCAGAATCACAAACTAGAGGATGATAATGGTTCTATAAATTCAGCAAAAGACATTGTTGATGCTCTTAACCTCACTGTGGACAGCTCGATTGAATCCTAAATTTTGGATTTATGTGCATCCCTTTATTCTTCTCCAAATAAGAAACTGTTTTGAAATTTCAAATGAGAAGACGTATCTTGCCGACAACAAAGTCTTTGAGATTTTAGGAAATAGAGATGTCTGCATAAAAATTCTCGTAAGAAATTAGTGGATATTAAAAGATGGTAGATATATTCCTCGTCTCAAGAATAATTTGATCTCTTTTGGTCAGTTGGATAACACAGGTTATGCAGTAGAGTTTGAAAAAAGTTCGTGGAAGATTATGAAAGATGCTATGTTGGTAGCACGCGACACAAAATTTGGAATTGATAAGGCAACCCTTATCCTCAGCCCCACGATCCAAGCTTTTGTTGAAGCAAGAACCTTTGAATAAAAGAAATTAACATTTTCTTATACAAAATTCGGATCAAGCAAGAGATAAGGTTAGAATTAGATTATCAAGATTTGGAACCTTTTCTAAATTGAGTCACTACACAAGAAAAGACTTGATTGAATGGCTCAGATGCAATCTGCATGAAACTCAGATGGCTTGATTGAATGCTGAGATGCAATCTACCACCAGAATTGCATGAAATTGAGAAGGCTTGATTGAATGGTCAGATGCAATCTACCACAAAAATTGCATGAAACTTAGAAGTGTGAAAGATGATGCTCGTATTTCTAAGGGCTAAAGTCTCAATTTGAGATCTCACTTTCATTGTTTCAGAATTACCTTTTTTATTTAATAATCTATGGGTATTTATAGTCTCCCCATGAAAGAAACTTTCAATTCTTGAAATGACCACGGGAGAAGTTAGTGGTCATAATTTAATCCCGATCCCCTTAAATCTATACAAGAGAAGAAGTCAATTTCACCCATAACTTCCACCCTTTTGCCCATTACAAGAATTATGAAATTAAAAATAATAAATAAAGTTTTCTAACTACTTATGAATCAAGTACAATTTATAGCAACTTCATCCCCTTCTTCAATTGTGCAAATATTCACTTTTAAACCTCCAAATGGCTCTTCATCAATCAAATGAGCTTGTAACACATGAAGTAATGGTTGAATCGAGCCTATTCAATCTTGTAGATGACTAATGAATGCTTGTTGAATCTTCTTGGCCTTGGAACGTGTAATAGGTCCAATTGAAACATTTGGAACACCGTGATCCTTATCACATTATATACCAATGTAGGGTGTATAAGCATGATTGCTATTGTTGAGAGTTCTTTCAATTCAAGTCTGCGGCACAAAAGACTTGGATATATAAACGTCAAAGGAATGAAGATGTTGGCTGCAAAAGTAATTTTAGAAGGCGTGAAATCTTTGACATGGGTCTTTGTGAGAATAGCGTTATGGGCAAACAAAAACGAGTTAGCTTCACAAAAATAAGTTAGCTTCACAAAAGCTGCAAGAGAATCGAAGAAAGTGCGATTGAAAATGGTTCATACAAACGCTTTGGAACCATCTCCAGTTTCAAAACTTAGTGGATCAAAATTCTACGTCATCTTTATCAATGAATTTGGCAGAAAGCTATGAGTTTATTTCTTAAAACACAAGTCAGATCGACTAAGTTTCAAAACTTAGTGGATCAAAGTTCTACGTCATCTTTATTGATGAATTCGGCAGAAAGCTAATGGGTTTATTTCCTGAAAAACAAGTCAGATGTGTTTGCCACCTTGAAAAGTGGAAAGTTGATATTGGAAATCAGGCTGACTTGAAAATCAAATGTGTGAGGTCTAACAATGGATGAGATTACGAAAAGTCAAAATTCAAAACATTTTGTGCAACTGAGGAAATCAGATTAACGATGGCAATTTCCGGTAAGGCAAAACAAAATGGTGTTGCTGAAAGGATGAATAGAACATTAAATACGCGAGCTAGAAGTATGAGACTTTATTTTGGATTGTCAAAGACATTATGGGTTGATGAGGTAAATACAGCAGCCTATTTGATTAATTTAGGGTCATTAGTACCCTTGGGTTCAAGTTGTGATAATAGATATTGACAGAAAAAAAACTCAAGTTTTGGTTGCACTGTGTATGTTGATTCAGAGAAGAGAGACAAGTTTGATGCTAAGGCTATGAAGTTCTACCATAGGCTATGGTCCTAGCATGTTTAAGTACAGGTTTTGGGATGACAAGAATTGAAAAATGCTAAGATATTGGACGTGACTTTTGATGAAAATGTCCTATACAAGAATAAAAAAATGAAAGGTTATGAGACAATGAAACAAGTGGAGTTGAGGCTGAGTTGCAGAAAAATTCATGTACTGATGCTGTAGCAGATACTCAATAAACTCCTAAGATTGTTGCTAAGAAACCAGAAGTGGAACAAGTGACACATGAGCATATGGTGAGAAGATCATTCACAACAATCCGAGTGCCAGATATGTATTCACTTTCAATACACTATTTGTGACTAATGAATGAGAACCAGAGTTCTTTTATGAGATATTATAGTTGAAGGATACAACTAAGTGGGAGAAAGTCATGGATAACAGGATGAGTTGGATATCTAACTTTCAAATTTGTGTTGCTCTTTAATCTACTAAGGCTTAGTACGTTGCAATAGCTGAAGTTGGAAACGAGATGACATGAATGACAAACCATCTAGAATTATTATGCAAGAAGTAGAACGAGATGATTCTTTATACAGATAGTCAAAGTGTCATTCAGTTGGTGAAGAACCTGGTTTATCATTCAAAGATAAAAACACATTAGAAGATGATATCATTTCACTCGCAAGTTAGTGGAATAAGGTGATGGGTTTAGAGAAGATAGAGGGTGAAAAAATCTAGCACGTGTTGACAAAATGTGTTGATGTTGGAAAATTAAAGTTGTGCAAAACCTTAATTGATCTTGCGCAATGAAGATATTGATGGTCGTTTGAGAATGAAATTATTGGTTGACTAGATCAGCCTACTCCAAAGGTGAGAATTGTTATATTTATAGGTTATTCAATGGTTATACATTATAAGGCTATATATGACAAATGACATATATAGTAAACAACCGTGTATAGTAAATGGTTGTATCTGGTAAAACTATTTAGGGTAGATAGTTCAATATATACTAGATGACTATATCTTGAAAAGTTATAAATTGAATTATATATATTTGTATGTGTGTATGTATATGTGCATGCGTGCGTGTTCTTGCATTCTCTATTATGATACATACTTGAAATTATTAATATAAATATCTATCAATATTTTTCTTTGTATCTTCTCTCTTGTTTTTTTGTGTTCATCTGAATCGAATGTAATGTGTGAATTGTGTTGTTCTAATCCCGAATATACCAAACTCAAATCTCAAGAACCAAAAGTATAATTTTGTATATTGACATTTTATGTAGTAAGTATTTTGTTTTAGTTAAAAATAAGAAAAGTGCACGAGTAATTTTATATTGATATAGAAATACATTTTAATTAGTTTAAAAAAATATGAAAAATATATCTTTATAATTATAATAATACTAGTAATGTGTGTAAACAACAATATCTAAGGTGTGGTACACTTACGTGGAATAGACCAACCAACCAAAGGCTATATCAAAATTGTTGAGAGACTTGAGATTAACCATTACAAATCGGTGTAGAAATGCGAATGCGAAGAACACTACTTCAGCACAGCATTAACACCCAACTACAAACCCTATTATTTAGTGGAACTCGACTGATGATCAGTAGAATCAGGCTCACAGAGGCCATGAACGAGACCACGTTTGCAATTGAGTACATAAAGTAGTTTATTGGTCATTGGGATGCCATAATAGCACTTCTAGCAGGGAGAATTGTCCCATTTTTCAAAGTAGCACTCTATCTCGTATAATAATAATCATCTCCATAGTTGTTGGAATTGTATTCCGTGTCTTGTGGCCAAAAACCGCCGGCAGAGTTCACCCCAGCTTGAAAAGTCACCATTGCGATCACTATAGCCACCGACATCATTGTCCCCCTTGCACTTCTTGAACCAATCTCCTTTGTATTTCAATTTCTTCCTCCATGCCTTCCACCGCCCTATTCTAAATGATGCACATTCTGGTCTTTGTTTTTTCGAATTTCGAAATTCTAGACTTCTTTTTCTAACATTTGAAGCGGTGCTTATTCTAATTTTTACTTTAGAAAGCGAAAGTAAATATCCTACCATCTTACATTAAAAAAAAAATTTGGAAAAGTTTCTTATTGCATAATGAAGAGTTATCTCTAATTACTTACCTCTCTTTGTTCATCATTAGTTGTATTTAGGAAGCCTTCGTGACAATTCATAAATGTTTCAATGAGCAGCTTTATGCCATCTAAATGGTTACTTTCTACACATAAATGTAAAACAGTTCAACCATCGTTGAGCTTCATCCAAATAGATTATGGTGTTGCATTGATAAGCTCTTTTGATATGAACTAAGAGACATTAATCATACAATATACTTCAATGAATATGTTCGAATCACGAGTTTAGAAACAAACTTTCTTTACTCTTGATCTTGATCATCAAGGTAATTCATTTCATACTTTCTCTTGGGTTGATTCCATATCATCTTTCATGAAGTCGACATGTCCATTAATTACAGCATAATGGAGAGGAATGAACCCGTTGTTATCGTAAACCAAGCAAGCACTCGTGTTCTTCTCCAACAAAGCTCGAACGGTCTCGATGTCTCCATTTTTGGAAGCAAGGTGGAGGGGCGTTGGTTGAAAGGCGGCAACCTCAGACTGCACACAATTCTAATTTCTTGATTTTGAGCAGCATCATCACGAATATCATTGAAAGAGGGCGTGGGATGTTTGAAATTCTGCTCCATTCTCACTATATTTTAATTCCACTCTCTTGCTTGCTTGCAGATTGTATGAAATGAGTACAATTATTGGGTGAATTTGGATTCAAATAAACACATTAAAGTGAAAGTAATCAAAGTTCAAATATACCATAAACACCAAACACTTGAGTTGCCACGGCATCTATACTCGTATGTATAATTAAATATTTAAAATTTTATCATAAAACAATATTGTCATAGATTTACGTGTTAGAAAACATCTTTTAAATGATACAACAAAAAACTAAATAAATAAATAATGTTAAAATTAAAAGACTCTCTTCTAACCTAAGTCTAAGAAAACAAGTACAGTTATCCTATGCATGTGTCATGGTCTTGAATTGCGATATCGTCATTAGCTGTATAGGGATGTCTTGCCTTTACTTGAAAAGATGTAGCACACGGCTTGAGTATTTTAAAAAATACTCAATAAGTAACCCCACTGTTGGGGTCAGAGAACGTGAACATATATAATTCATGATCTAAGGACTTATCATTTAAAAACCATCATAGGGGGTCTCCAGTTCGGAAAAAATTGAATGTGTAGAACTTCCTTACACATGACCCACACGTGTGAGCGTGGGTCCTCAAGTGATTCGCACCCCTTGGACCCATCATAATCAAGGTAACTGCCCGTAGTGACGGTCAGAGGTCAGCAGACCCCTAATTTTCATGCGAGTCATGACCATTTTTAATCATAGTATAGGCATCTATACTCATCATCATAAATAGAGAAGTATCCTGATGTATATAAACACACAAAATGCATGAGGTCCCTATAGTTTTCATCTTTAAATCATCTTGATGACACAATCCTATACAACGTTCAAACATTACCCTAGTAACATGCGCGCATTGACCTTCATACATTCATCATCATTAACATTAACTAGGGTTGTGTCTTTGAAAACTCGTAGTCATAATGCATCATAACATCTAATACGTGCACCACTTTAATTGGAACATCATCATATTAAGTTATTTTATCATCATATGTCTCGCATCATCTTATTATTATGCATCATCATCATCATGTCAACATCATGTACATCATCACATCATTCTATAACATTATCACATCATCACATCATTCTATAACATCATCACATCATCATATAATATTATCAATCATATTATCTAACGTTATTAAGTCATCATATAATATCATCATACAACATCATCACATCATTTTAAAATGTCATAACACCATCATATAACGTCATCACATCATCATATAACATTATCACATTATCATGTTACATTATCACATCATCATATAACATAAAACATAAATGACACATGCAAGGGTCACATGGCACGAGTTGTCGTATATTAAGACAAGTCTTCTAACTGAGCCAATAGTAATGGCTCTTACTTGGTTGGCTTAGGTCGAAGCTACTACGACTCCTTGATGCTAGCTTAACATTGATCTCTCAAATTAAATTAAGCCTACGGAGTCCAGCAATCTTAAGTTAGAATTCTACCGTGGGAATTAACTCACTTAGTTTTGTATAAAATAATTTAAATAGCTCAGCCTAATTATGCATAAATACTTCACATTGACTCCAAAAATTTAGGTAATCATACTAACTTTAAAAGCTTCCGAAAATTTAAAACTAGCTAAAAGATAATCAACTAACATTAAACGCTTTCAAAAAATTGAAACTAGAAGGAAAGGGTTTGAACGTATCAGTCCCAAGTTGGATCAGCTAAAATGTTGACCTTGAGCAATTAGAAAGTATACTCTCCGACAAGCTCGAACGGTTCAAATGAGATGTTAAAATGAAGTGAGGGACCTCCGTTTTGTAGCAAAGACCAACGCCCACTTCNCTTGTTTTTACACCCATCACCCATTTAATTGTCAAAGTAAGTGTGTAGTGGTTGTTTTATTATTATTTTTTGGGACATTGGCATAATAGGAGCATTCATTTCTACGCGTACACTTTGTCTAGATATGAAAACTAAATGCATGTTTTGAAAAAGTCTTTGATGTACTAACCAAAACCATATTTGGGTCCTCTTGAATTAAAGTCGTGGAGGTTGGTTTTGCTTTTAATTTCTAAGTTTTAGTTAGGTGAAATCTACGGTACAAAAAATAAAAAAGAGATACATGAATCAACAGAGACCAATTCCAAGTGAGATAGGATAATTAAGAAAGGTTTAATGGTCGAAGTCCACCACTAACACATATTGTCCTCATTCGACTTTCCCTTTTGAGCTTCCTCTTAAAGCTTTAAAACGAGTCTGTTAGGGACTGATTTCTATAACCTTATATAGGGAGTTTCGTTCTCCTCTCCAATCGATGTGAGATCTTACAACAAGTTTAAATGAAATAAAAGTTTATATCTTCGTTTTCGTCCATTAATAAAGATACCAAAATCCTTAGCATTGTTATACAATCACTCTTTTTCATCCATTAATGTCGCGCCACAAAGTCAAGGTATTCCTCTTTCTTCCTAGGACATAAAATGGGTAAATCCATTGGACTCTATATGAACTTTAATTGTACTCTAGAAATTTTGGCTTGAATAAAGTTTTTCTTTGGACGAACATTCAAACCATGTCCCTTTCACCAAACAAAATTCAATATATTTGAAAATTTAGAATCCAATCAATTTAAAAATTCATAAATATAAATAATTATGGTCGTGTGAGAACCTATTCGAAAAAAATTCCTAGGAGTTCCTATGATTTAGTCACCGAAAAGAAAAAATGCACCTTATTTATATAGACACTGACATGTACAATTCTTCTAAGTGTTTCTTAGATATCCTATCTTCAAGATCTCTCTCATTCAAATATGTTCTCGGTTCATTCATGTACTCTTTACTCAGGTGTCACATGCCCAACATATTTCGTCTTGGTTCGTCCTCGAACCACATCTTATTGGAAGAGGTACTGCTTTTATTCCGTTTGTTACGCCTCATGCCTAGGATTCGAAATCTATATTTGGCACCTAATTGATAGTGTTACTATAACACATGCGGAAGCAATTTGGATCTTAGGCACTTTTAGAACATCAATTATTGTAAATGACTAGCATGTTCATAAGTATTAAAACTTAATGAGTTTAAATACTAACCTTTTGTAGTTCAAACTCCTTTTGCCTCACGAACCGATTTCGAACCACCACTAGTGTCTTCTCCACTATTCTCCGGCCTTAGAACGGGATTGTGGAATCCGGTGAGTGACTAAACTTGGGAGGGATTTTGTATACGTGAAAGAGAGTGCTTGTGAGAGGTTTTTCATCAAGATGAAGAATCCCTTCCAAGTATCATGATCACTCTATTTAAAGAGTCAAGTTTGCATGTTCATGCAAACTTGAGATCACCAAATCTTGACACTTAAAATTCCACTCAAATGTTTGAGATTATGTGGCAAGCATGCATGTTTGAGTTAACCAAATTTTGACACTCAAAATTCCACTCAAACTTGTGGGGTTTATTTGGCAAACATGCAAGTTTGGTTAAACCAAATTTTGACACCTCAAAATTCCACTAACATGATTTTTCCATTAGATGAAAGTCAACATTTTGACTTTCTTCATTTTAATTAGATGAAAGTCAACATTTTGACTTTCTTCATTTTAATTCAACAATTAATTTGAATAATGAATTTCAAATTAAAGTAACATTAAATAATTAATTAAACTATTTAATTAATATTTAATATTAATTCAAATGCCAATCCCAGTCAATTCCGACACATAATTGATTAAGATATTTAAATCTTATTTAAATATCTCAGATTCTCTCTTTTCGTTTAATTCGTAAATAAAATAAAATTGCGGTTAAATATATCGTATATATGTAACGCATATTCCCTAATTTGAATTCGAACACTTCGAACTCACTCGTCACACTGTTCTATGGTTTAGTCCGATATGAGCTAGCAGAGGGACCTAATGGACCTATAGATCATGGGCTCCAACGATTCAAGATTAACCGATTAAACTCATTAACCTGGTTAACCAACATTCGTTAACTACTAGGACACTCCACTATAGCCTAGTAGTTGCACTCCCCTCACTATAGATATATTTCTGTCCATCTGATATAACCATGATTAGTAAGTCGATCCTTCACAGGTTGTTCGTAACTAGAGCTGGGTCAATTTACCGTTTTACCCCTGAAGTTACTTCTTGTTCCTTATGTCTCACTGATCCTCTAATAAACAATTGGTTTGTGGTCCAACCAGTAAACCGAATCCCTCTCAGGCCAATGAGAGGGTGGGGCCCCTTGTTCAAGACCTGGAGTCAGTGCTTAAGGGAACTACCTTTCTTCTATCCCTAAAAGTGGGTAGGAGTGAATTCCGTCTTGCACCCCACGTCCCCAGCCATTCACCCAGTCTTACCCCTGAAATGGGAGGCCTGTTGAGTCGGCGAACTAGAGCCACTCTCACCCATGCAAATCTAAGGATAATTCCGAATAAACAGGAGTTCATGGTTAGCTCAGGATTAAAACCGAGTTACCTAGGTTATCGAATGAAAAGAAAATCAGTCTCAACAGTAAACGACTTTATAAAGTGAGAGTGGTTTTCTTCATGGTCCGATCTTATGCAATACTCATTGCATAGGACGCCCCCACTCACATGTCTCCACATGCACAATTTAGTGATCGCATTGTTTATATCATATACAAAAGTGGGCCGCATCCATAGTGTCCCCAGAATAAGGTACTCAGCCTTATCCTTATACTATAGATCATTTTGACTATATACTTGAACTTGATCCACTCTTATGTCTCTACATATAGTTCAAGTAATCATACTATAGCCAGAGTGTTCTTAGTTTATTGGATTTAGATTAACGATCGTAAAGTTCACTTTATTCAATAACAATTTTTTACTCAATAAACATCAATAATAACTTTATTGAAAATAGAATATATCTTTGTTTACAAACTATGAGTTTTAGGACATAAAACCCAACACTAATGGCCTTGACATACATTCTCATACATCCCCTATAACATGATCACTTTACTTGCCTCACGTTTTTAACAGTGAAAACTATTACCATAGACCAATACAAATTCTTCCTGGATACTTTGTTCTCACTCACATGCATCACATTCATGGATAGTACAATTCGTCTCTCTCCTACTTGGTCTTGCAAATTCATCTCTTAACGTAATTTAGATATGTATTTCATAGATTGACTGATTCCATCAAAATTTTATTAAAAAGCTATCCAAAATGGATCATTATTACCATGGTTCTCATGTCTTTGTGCTTGATGAAACATAGATTTGGCTGATTTTCTTAGACAAGATTTATAAGAACATAAAAGAAGAAAATATATATATATATATATATATATATGAAAAGAATAACAAAAATGACACTTTTTTGTTTTAGATTCTGGACCCATTATGAATAGATGAAAAAGAAAAAGAAAATTTTGGAATGAAAAATAAGAAATAAACGATAACAAAAGCATATATCCGACCTAGAATCTAAAGCTTTGATACCAAATGTTACGAAACTTTTGGAATTCGATCTAACAACCTTGTTAAAGAACAAAATCTTTAGATCTGAACTATCTTCTGAACTATCTAAAAACCTAAAAACGATAAGGAATCAACCCAAGGGAAAGTTTTGGAACAAATTACCTTGATGATTAAGATCAAGAGGAAAGAAAACTTGATTCTAAATTTGCGATTCGGATTATTCCACAAGTTAGCTTGATCAAGACTATTTTGTAACATGCAAACCTAAACACAAACATCTAGGTAAAATCTTATCATCTACCATGAAGTATTTGTGACATGATTGAGACACCTTATTTTGTATCAACAAGTGACACTTGAGCAAATGTTGAGAAAAAGCATCCAAAACCATCATAGTAGGTATTCACCTTCATTACAATATTTGTTGCTGACTGATGAAGGGGAGCCAGAGTCTTTTGATGGGGCCCTATAGTTGGAGGATACAACCAAGTGGAAGCAAGCCATGGATGATGGGATGAGTTTAATGTCTAGGCTTCAAAATTGTGTTGCTCTTTCATATAGTTAGTATGTAGCAATAGCTCAAGTTGAAAAGGAGATGATGTGGATCATTAGGCAAGAAACAGCTTGAGAAGATTCTTAATATAGATAGTCAAAGTTTCATTCAGTTGGTAAATAACCTAGTCTATCATTCAAAGACAAAACAGATCAGAAGATGTTATCATTTTAATTGTAGGTCCGTGGAAGAAGGTGACGTATTTAGAGAAGATAGAGGGTGCAAATAATCTAGCAGACATGTTGCACAAAATGTGTTGATATTGAAACATGAGGTTGTGGAAAATCGTAATTGGTTTAGTGCAGTGAATATATTGATGGTCGTTTAATAATTCAATTCTTGGTTGACTAGATCAATCTCGAATAGTAGAATTGTTAGGTTAGGGAGTTTTCTCCTTGTTTATAAGGAGGTCACGTATATAGTAAACAACTATGTATAGTAAATAATTATATATGGTAAACTGTAGATTGTGCTCAGAAAATATACTTTTTGCATTATATGTATTTTCTATTACGGTACATACTTGAAGTCATAAATATAAACTTCAGTTTTGTAAGTCTTGTGAGAATAATAATCGTTATCTTTTTAGATATCTATAATATGAGGTACATTTTATAAACACAAATTTCGAAGCAAAATAAGAACATACACATTAATCAATATTAGGTATTGAATGAAATATAGTATTGAAATAATTTGATTGAATTTATATAATATTTAAGGTGTGGTACACTTAAGGGCCGTGGGCTTTAAGCTTAGAGGTGAAACAGCTACATAAGCCGTTGACCACCCAAACAAGAAAACGAATTACGTGGAATAGACCAACTAATCCAACCAACCCGAACAAAAAGTATACTGCTAAATAATATCCATATCCTATAGCAAAATTGCTGACAAGGTTAACCATTATAAATCCTTGTAGAAAGGCCAATGCTAAGAACACTACTGCCGCACACATGGCCAACACTAACACCCAACTACAAACTCTATTTTTTAGTGGAACTCGACTGATGATTAGCAGAATCACGCTTACAGAGGCCATGAACGAGACCACATTGGCCATTGAGTAAACTAAGTGTTGTACTGGTAGTCGGTATGCCATAATTGCACTTCCAGCTCGGTGAATTGTCCCATTTTTCAAAGTAGCACTGTCTGGAGTGTCTTCTTGCCAAACACCGCCTGCAGGGTTCACCCCAGCTTGAAAAGTCACGGTTGCGATTACTGTAGCCACCAACATCATTGTCCCTTGCACTTCTTGAACCCAATCTCCTTTGTATTTTAATTTCTTCCTCCATGCCTTCCACCGCCCTATTCTAAATGATGCAGATTCTCGTCTTTGTTTTTTAGAATTTCGAGATTCTAGACTTCTTTTTCTAACATTTGAAGTTGTGCTTACTCTAGTTTTTACTTCAGAGAGCGAGAGTAAATATCCTACCATCTGCATTAAAATAAAAGTTAGAATTTTTTTTTATTGCACATCCATTTAATGGTAAGAATATTTGCTAAAACGAGTAAAAAATCTCTATTTATAATCATTTATATAACCAAATAAATTACAAAGATATGGAAATAACAATAAATGGAAAGAGCAATAAACAGATATCTCTATACCCTATGGTGAGCAGCAATGGGAGACAAATATCTTTATACCCTTGGAGTTTTTGTTTATTACTTACCTCACTTTGTCTGAGTTTGATTGATAAATCCAAAATCGTGTTCCCCTCGTCATCAGTTGTATTCAAGAAACCTTCATGACAATTCATAAATGTTTCAATAAGCAGCTTTAGACCCTCTAAATGGTTACTTTCTACACATAAATGCAAGACAGTTCGACCATCTTTGAGCTTCATCCAAATAGATTGTGGTGTTGCATTGATAAGCTCTTTCATGATGTCGACTTGTCCATTAATTACTGCATAATGGAGAGGAATGAACCCATCGTTATCGTAAACAAAGCAAGCACCCGTGTTGTTCTTCAACAAAGCTCGAACGGTGTCGATGTCTCCATTTTTTGAAGCAAGGTGGAGGGGCGTTGGTTGAAAGGCATCAACCTCAGACTGCATCACAATTCTAATTTCTTGATTATGTGCATCATCATCAGGAATAGCATTGAAAGAGGGCGTGGGATGTTTGAGATCTTGCTCCATTCTCACTATATTTCAATCCCACTCTCTTGCTTGCTTGCTTTCAGATTGTATGAAATGAGAGTAATATATAAATCAAAGAAGGGAAAGTCTTGTAAAGCGTAGTACAATAATCTTACTTTGACACATTCAAACTTATGGTCTACCTTGACCCCTTCAAAGCCACACGTTTTTTTATTGAAGTTAGAATTAATACATTACCCTTACCCAAACTTTTTGTTATGACGTTACTGTGGAGAGGTTTCCACACTCTTATACAGAATGCTACGTTCTTTTCCTCAATCATTAGCGTTCTTGTTGGCATTCGTTCTCTTTTTCAATTAATGTGGGACTCCCTTCAATCCACTCCCTGCAGGGTCTAATGTCCTTGCTAGCACACTGCCTCGTGTCCACCCCTTTCAAGGCTCAACCTCCTCGTTGGCACATCATTTGGTGTCTGCCTCTGATATCATTTCTAACGGTCCAAGCTCACCGCTAGTAGATATTGTTCTTTTGAACTTTCTTTTCCGATCTTCCTTTCAAAGTTTTTGAAATGCATGTTCTAGGAAAAAAAAATTCACACTCATGATTCGTTCTTCTCCCTAATCGAAGTGGGATGTCTTAAGTAAAGATGTCTACTTAATCTACACAAATTTTACTCTCAACTAAGTAAAGGATACTATTATGGCAACCAGTCCTTTGCTGTCCATGAATGCCACGTCACAAAGTTAAAGTATTCCTTTCCTTTTTGGACGAAAGATGGTTAAATGCATTGAACTTTAAATGTATTCTAAAAATTTGGGCTTGACTAATGTTTTTCTTTGACAAATAAGAGAAAGGACCGGATGACGTCAAGTCCGATGTGTTCGTCACCTTCAAAAAGTAAAAAGATGAAGTTGAAAATTAAACCGGCTTAAAAATCAAATATCTAAAGTCTAACAAAAATATTATTAACTTTTGAAAGTTTGACGGTAGATAGAGTCACTATTATGTGTAGAAATGAGGGATGGCCCATAAACTCCCCTTGATAATGAACGAGGACTACATGAATAGGTGACATAATGAATAGTTACTGCGTGTAGAAGTAAACCCACCTTGAGAAGGGACGAAGGGCTACCCGAGTAGACAACATGAGAGTCATTTTTTTTTTCCATGTATTTAGTATATTTATAGATTAACGGGACCTGATTTGATCATCTATTACCCTTCTAAAAATAAAAATTAAAATTAAAAAAAAAAACTATTTAATAATTTTTGCCTTTTGTTTTTAGGTTTGTGGTAAATATACTATATCAACATTACGAACGTTCTTATAAATTTAGATATTATATATTGCTATATTTCTCGTTAAGCAAACTAATGACTCTGTGGCCCAATGGATAAGGCGCTGGTCTACGAAACCAGATATTCTGGGTTCGATCCCCAGCAGAGTCGTTTCTTCCATTTACACTTTTCTAGAGATTGAAATTCAGTTCTATATTTGATATAAATTACTCACATCCACATGAAATATAATATATTTCTCAATTAATAATTGATCGACTCTGTGGCCCAATGGATAAGGCGCTGGTCTACGAAACCAGAGATTCTGGGTTCGATCCCCAGCAGAGTCGTTCCTTAGAATTAAATTTTTCTATAAATTGGAATTCACTTCTATATTTATTATAAACTCAATATGTGACGATGTGATCATACTCGTGCGCATTGCATATGATGATGTGTGAAATGTTAATTTTTTTAATTAACAAATATATAAAAACATATTAAATATTTTGTTGTCCAATCCTATATAAACTCATTATATTAAATGTTTCCACTTATCTGCACATGAATTTTTGATCTAATCATTAATAATGATAGTGGGTTATACTAATAGCGTTGCCGTAGTATGGTATCCAACCTTAATTATACACTATAAACACTTTATAAACACTTTAGGTTATTTCTTAAATATCATCACTTTGCATGTCAACCACATCATTGTAAATAAAATACTCAAAATAATTATTAGAAAATAAATCGAGATTTTAGGATATTAAGAGTCTATTGACATGGCTAAGTTAGAGGTATGACTCTAATACTACTTGTTATGAATAATGACCATCTACATATTTCCAATAATAGTATTGAATATAAGCTCTCATGATTTTGTATAAGAAAGGGATACTATCTTCATTGCTATGAGATATTTTTGGGGCACGTGTCGTCCCTTATGATTAATATGTTTGTTTATTATGTTATTATGTGTTGCTACGATGAAAAATGTCATGCTATGGTTTATCATGTTGACACGTTATGCTAGTGTTGAATGTTAGATATATTATGAAAGTATGGTACCATATTGTACATTTACTTATGTAATGACCCAAAAGGACTATGTTATGTATGAAATGAACGATGATACATATTGCGTCATAGATACACGTCATGAATTTAAAAACTATTGGGATCTCATGCATATTATGTTCAGTGCATCGGGATACTTCCCCATTATGATGGGTACAAACACATACCATACGACATTTATGTTCGTCATGATGTTATTTTACGATATTGTATACACCACAATACTATGAGCACTCCCTTCCTTCCGTGATATACCGACAGCATGGTTGTACGCTAGACGAATGCCAAAGTCCATGGGTACATATACAAGCTTGCTTAGGGGTTCATGTGCGCATACGTGGGTCATGTGTAGAGAAGTATTACACATCCAATTCTACTTCGACCGGAAGCTAAAATTAAGGCCATGATATGATGTTTTATGACATGATAGATCCCAAACATTATTGCATGTGATTGCACTTCTCGATCCTATTAGTGAGGTCACTTATTGAATATTTCTTAAAATACTCAAGTCACGTGCTACTCTTACTTTTCAGATAAAGGAAAGACGTCCCTACATGGATAACAAGGTCATGGTGATGGCCATGGAACTAAGGTTACGATAGATATATTTTCTTTTCTCAAGCTAGTGTATCCCTCGGGATGGATCAAGACATTGTTTATTCCTACTTTGTTTTTATTTGAAGTTACGTGATGTATTTTTCTACGGTTATTGTTTTAACGATTTTATATAAACATATAAGTTCACAGTTTTTTTTTTTTTCATCTCAACTTAATTAATTAATTGATAATAATCACGTATTCTCAATTACTAATAATTTCAATATTTTAAACTATACATAATATAAAACTTGGAATAATGATTCAAAACGTCTTTTGAATCACTCAAATTAGAACTAAATAAAAAAGTTATAGCCGAAACAAGATGAAGTAAAAATATCTGACGTGATCCCTGGGTAGCGGATGGTTTTTTTTAGTTGTTTTTTAAATAAAATAATTATATATAATATTATATTTGAAAATTTAGAATAAAGAAATTTAATCTTATAATCTTTTATTATTGTTAATATTATTATTATTTAAGAAACAAAAGGAAGAATTTCAAATTTATCACCGGTTATTATTACTACTATTATTATTATGATTAAAAAAAAGGGAAAAAAATTCAAATATATAGCCGTTAGTCATTATTATCATTATTATCCTTATTATTGTTTTAAATTAAAATAAAAAATGAAAAAAGAAAATTAATCATAATACATATATATATGCCACCTCTAAAAGAAAAAAATTAACGTCAACAGCCGCCGCCTCCACCACCGCCACCGCCGCCGTGATCGTGTCCTCCACCTCCACCACCGCCGCCGCCGCCGTGATCGTGTCCTCCACCTCCAAAATGGTCTCCTGCGTGGTGTAGGGCGGCATGTCCATGATGCAATCCTCCAGCATGGCCAGCACCGCCGAAATGAGCACCTCCTCCGCTGGTAGTGCCACCCGCTGTCCCCCGGCAAAGTAAACTCAACACCGTGAAAACTACACAAATGGAAAGAAAAACCACCGGGATTATAATAAAAGCCGGATCAANTTTTTTTTTTAATTTTTATTATTATTGTTTGCAATATTTATTTGGTTTCATTTATATGCCACCAAGCGTGAGAGATTGGATATCGCGTTAAAAGTATTTGCATTTTACACGTAAATGGAAAATTCATTCATTGGATATTTCCTCAAGGTTTGACCTTTTCTTTGAACTTGACGTCTAATGTGTGTCCATTTTCTTTTCTATTATTTGACTTCTTCTTAGATATACGTTATCGACACGACACGCAAGGTCCTTCCATCAACCTCGTAGTTTGCTTTGTCACGGTTGTTTTACCGTGTATGTATTATTTGTCGAGTATCATCATTGAGTCCTTTCCCTAATGAATTAGAGTTCGTTCGATAAGATTCTAGNTTTTTTTTTTTTTTTTTTTTTTTTTTTGACATTTGGACTCGTTTTTTGATATATAATTAGGTTAACTTTTGTTTTTTTCAAGTATGATGGAAATAAAAAGCAAAGGAATTTGTAGTTCCCGACCCAAATAATTGGGGCTACTTATTAAGTATTTATAAATACTCAAACGATGTGCTACTCGTTTTTCAGGTAAAGGTAAGTCACTTAGGTACAGATTGAGAATATTGCTAGAACCACGGCATAGATGTGCAAGTTATCTATTTATAATCAAATAAATTACAAGCATATAGAAAGAGTAATAAATGAAAATATGCCTATGTAATAAGATATTTGCCTTTAATAAAAGATAAAATACTGTAACGACCCTAAATTTCCACATACTCAGAGTCATTACTAACGTCTCATGCTCATCTATAATGCAAAAATATAACTCTTACATGAACATCATTTATAACGTAAACTTTGAAACATGCTTAAAACAACTTCTTCTCAGGGAAACACAGTCATGGTCTTACGTGTTTAAATATGAAATACTGAAATTTAGAGAAAACAAAAAAGTGTACAAAATAATTTTAAACAATGAAATGCAAAACAACCTATTCTAACTTAAGACTAGAAATTTAAATATGAGTCTACCCTATGCACGTGTCACAGTCTCTGCTCGCGATGCCGCCGTCCTCCGTACAAGTGCGCCTTGCCTTTACCTGAAAAATGATGTGGCACACGGCCTGAGTATTTCAAAGAATACTCAGTAAGTGGCCCCACTATAGGGGCCATGCAAATGCAAACACATGCAATCATGATTTAGGGACCTATCTCTAATCATCTTAGGGGTGGCCTCCAGTCTCGGACAAATTGGATGTGTAGTACTTCCCTACACACGACTCACACGTGCGAGTGTGAGTCCCCAGGGCGCTCGCACACCCCCTGGACCCTCTGGTCAAGCTAATCTGTAGCGACGTCCGGAGGTCAGCGGAACCCCATAGTGTCATGCGCCTCATGAACACCCTCATCTGTGTGCTTTCGCACCTGTGCGCATTCGCGCTCATCATAAGGTGCGCGTCCGCACTCATCATCTCTAGGGGAAGTAGCCCTATGCTTATGAACATACAAAATGCATGAGGTCCCTCTAAATCCATCGTAATGTCTCTTCTGACACAACCCTCTAGTCTCATCTCTTTGTTACTCTAGGTAACGCATACTCGTGGATATTTATATTAATATCATTTTCATGCTCTTAGGGTTGTGTTCTACGTCGATCTAACGACATGATGTAATATGACACTCATCATCATCTAACATGCTCAATATGGAAAACATCATCATATTAAGGTAAAAATCATGCAATCATCATGCTCATCATAATGCCACAACGTGCGTCAAACATATCAAGCGTCACTCACCAAAATATGTATATACTGCACATATCATCAAGCATCATAATCCACACATCATCATAACTCATACAACTATTTAGCCTATCCTATAGTAAGGCCACTTACTTGGTTGGGCTTGACCGAAGTACTCCCTAAATAGCTAAACGTAAGCTCCCGTTCCGTGAGAGCTGCTTCCTACGTCGCCGGGGTTTGTTTCCTTTCAAACCGTTCACCACTTTCCGTTAGTATTTCACAATTAATTTACCTATAATTTAAAAAATGTGAAATACGGCTCTAAAACGGCCTCGAATACCTTAATCGGGGCCGAAAACAGATCCGGGAGGGTCGAAATAGTGGAAACCGAGCTGAAAACAGGTGAGCCAAGCTGAACAGCAGCTGGAGCCGCCAGAGCGTCACCGGAGGGAGCCCGAGCCATTTTCGCCGAGCCGAGCCGAGGGACTGCCTGCGCCATTGTGTGACACGTGGCGGCAGTAGAGAGAGCCACGTCGAGCGGTAGTGTCGGGTCGAAGCGCGGGTCGCAGTCTGGTTCGGGTCTTGGTTCGGGTCGCGGGCTGTGGAAGGCTACTGGGCCAAGACTAATCGTTGGGCCTCAACTTACTGGGCTGAGCCGCAAGTGTTTGGTTTGCAGGCCGGCTCAATTGGACCGTGGGTCTAGTCTGGGTTGGTTCAACTGAACCGTAGCTTCTGGGCTGGTTTGAGGTTTGGGCCGCTGTAGTTGGGCTGGGCCGAAGGCAGAGGCCAAGGGAGGAATGGGCTGGCTCTCTCGGGTTTTGGGTTCGGGTTGACCCAGATCCGTGGATCTCGTCTTCCTTACCCGACTTCGGTCGATTTTTCGGCGAGCTTTCTCTCTCCTTCCCGCGGCGTTTCCGTTGTCGATTTCGGTCATCTTTCTTCCCTTTTCCTCTTTGTTCGTCGTCCTTCTTTCTTTTTTGGGAGTTTTGGGGCCTAAAAGTTCCTAAAAGCCACAGATCTAAGAACGATTAAGAAAACCTAATTTTCCGACCTCGGTTACCGACGACGACGCTTACGAAATAACACAAAACGCACCCTGAATTATTGTGCTTTCGTTAGGGATCTTTCTCATGGTGGTAACATGTCGTTTGGTGTCGGTTTGAGGGTGGTTTGAGGGCTCATCGGAGAAACTGGACACTCGCCGACGTTTGTCCGAAATCTCTCTCTCTCAAAATTTTCTATCTTTTCTCCCTTTGCAGGTGTTCTGAAGATGCTGGGTGTCATGGGCTGAGGGCTAGGCGTGCTGTGGCCGTCGTTTCGCGTGGGTTCCGCAAAACTCGGCGGTCGCCGGAAAACTCGCGGGTTTTCCGGCGACTGAGTTTTTTTTTTTTTTCTCGTTTTCCTCTTTTATTTATTTATTTATTATATATATTATTATTTTTCTTTCTTTCTTTCCCGGGTCGTTACAAATATGATATATATGATAAACTATAGTTGAGTACTAAATATCGCAAGTTGAGTGTCGGATTTGAACGAACGTAAAGTTTAGATCTGAAAAATTTAAAGAGCGGTCAATAAACACCTTTTGTGAATGTGTCAACAACCTGGTTTGGAGGAGACGTGGAAAAACACTTTCTTGGCCAAACAGTGAGAAGGTTCATATTGGCTTGAAAAGTCACAGTTGTTATCACCATCATTGTGTCTTCCACTTCTTCAACTCAATCCCTTTCATATTTCAATTTCTTTCTCCATCTCATCCACCGCCCAATTGTAAACGATGTAGATTCTCGTTTTTTGTATTTTGTAATTTATTGTTGTTTTCTTTTCGGATTCTAAACATCCTTTTCAAACATTTGAAGCTACGCTTATTCTAGTTTTTAGTTCTAAAATCGAGAGTTTAGACAATTGAATAAATTTGTGATCGTACTCTTCCATTAACTTGTCTCTGGGATAGATGTTCATAAATTCTCGATGCTTCTTGTATTGAAACACTTACTTGAGATATTTTGAGATACCTATTAATATCATATTGAAGCTACTAACGATATTGTCCGCTTTAGTCCATTTCGTATTATCGTCAGCCTCACAATTTTAAAACGTTGTCTGTTAGGGAAAGGTTTGCACGTACTTATAAGGAATGCTTCATTCTCTCTCCAACCGACGTGGGATTTCACATAGAGTTATGAAACAAAGGAGAATAGACACATGAATCAATATTAATTATTTGATGAAACAAAATAGGGGAAGAACCGAGGGTTAAGCAAATGAGATTTTCAAGATGTGTTACGCCCACAGAGATTTAAACTTACAACGGAAAATGTAGAAAACGAATTACGTGGTGTAGACCAATCAATTTGACCAACCCGAACAATAAGTATAATGCTAATTAATATGCAATGGCTATAGCAAGATTGTTGAGAAGTTGGAAGTTAACCGACATGGTCAACACCAACACCCAACTACAAATATTAATTTTTAGTACAAATCGACTAAGGATCAGCAGAACCGCACTCACAGATGCCATGAACGAGACCACATTTGCCATTAAGTAAATCAAGTACAATATTGGTTGTCGATATGCCATAATTGCAGTTCCAGTTAAATGAACTGTCCCATTTTCCGAACTTGCAATGTCTTGTCGCCAAACACCACCGGGAGGGTTCACACTGGCTTTAAAAGTCATAGTTGCAAACACGATAGCCACTAGCATTATTGTGCCTGGCATTTCTTCAACCCAATCCCCTTTATATTTCAACTTCTGCTACCCAATTATAAACGATGCACATTTTCGTCTTTGTATTTTAAAATTTCTCGTCGTTTTCTTTTGGAATCGTGAACTTCTTTTTAAATCTGGTTCTTGATGTTGTGCACCATCACGAATATCAATGAAAGAGGTTATGCGATCTTCGGGATTCTTCTCTATTATCACTATATTTTAATCTATGAAAAACGAGTAATATAATTAATCACATCACGAAAAACATCATAATCAAATATAACAATTATATTTTAAAAAAAAATTAAAATGCGTGATAATACTTAACCTATGATAGTATTTTAATCTAAATTACACATTTTATGTAACGAGCAGAAATGGATGGGAGCCTTTCGTAAGAATATTTGAAGAAGGAGAATTTTAACGGTCCTATTTATATAAAGAGAAAAATAATTTTATTTAAATGTAATAATATATTTAATTAATTTGAACATGTAATGTATTTAATATTAAAATTAATCATGTTAATATAACTAATATAATAATAATATATTAACTATTATAATACTATATCCTAAGATATCATTATAATTATTATGATATAAATATAATTATATGATATTATTTATTAGTTAGTATGATACTATAATTAATTATAATATAATAAGATATCATAACAATAATATTATAAAAACATATCATTATAATTATAAATATTATAACACTATATCCTAATAAACTTATCATTATCTAATTATTATAATTATGATTAGGATATTAATTATTATCATCATTATTATAATATTATAATATAATTAATGTACAACTTTAAAATTATTAATCATATAATTAACCACTGTATTGTATTATATTTAAAACAATTATTATAAGTTTATAATTGAACAATTATAATTAATATAGTATTAAATGTTGGCTTCATGTTCATTACTGCGATTATGCTAATAATTTAAATATCAAAAAGGAAAATTATGTGTACAGAAATAAGACTATAGGAAAAATAATATAGTTTTTAATTAATATTTATGTCATATATTATTAATATTAATCTAACGACCTAGCCGCTACTGTTATCTTAGCCTAAGTTCATATGCGGAATATAACTCTTAAAACATTATTATTAAAATCATAATTTCAAGTATTCATTGAAAATATTGTCATGGTTTTACGTGTTCAAAACATAATTTAGAAATAAAATTAAAAATGATAATGAAAGATAATTGAGATAACAAACTATTCTAATTAAGTCTAAGAATCTAAATATGATACTAGTCTATGCACGTGTCATGGTCTCTGATCGCGATACCGTCGTTAGCTGTACAGGGGCGTCATGCCTTTACCTGAAAACTGATGTAGCACACGACCTGAGTATTTAGAAGAATATTCAGTAAGTGAGCCCACTATAAGGGCCGTAAAAATGCAAACACATGCAATAATTCACTAAGGACCTATCATTAAAATATCTTAGGGGTAGCTTCTAGTCTGGACTAAATTGAATGTGCAGTAGTTCCCTACGTACGACCCACACGTGCAAGCGTGAATCCATAGGCGGTTCGCATCTCCCTTGGACCCTTCATATCGAGCTAGCTGGTCGTAGCAATGTCCGAAGGTCAGCAGACCCTAAGTGTCATGCGCGACATGATCACTATCATCATCGTTATATACGCGTCCGTACTCATCATCGTAATAGGGTTTCGGAATATGGGTATGGACCCGAATTATCATATATCCTTGGGTTTTAAACCAATCACGCATTGTCATCATATTCAATTCTTTCATTTAAAAAAAAAAAAAAAAATCAATTTCTTCTCTTTTTCTTGTTTTAGGGCAATACACTAAAATCATCACCATAATCATGCCAAAGATGCCATGAACGAGACCACGTTTGCCCTTCAGTAAATCAAGGACGACATTTGTCATTAGTATGCCATAATTGCCGTTCATGCTCGGAGACATGCCCCATATTTCAAACTTGTCGTGTCTTGTTGCCAAACACCCTTGAGGGTGTTGAAACAGAAGTGGAAATAAGATCGATCGCACTCACAAACCTTTGAACAGAAATTCAACAAAGAGTCATAAAAATTTACGTGATTCGGAGAGAAGAAATTCTCCTACGTCCACGGGTGGTAGCAAATTACTATAATCAAAGTGTTTACAAGTGTTTACAAGTGTATCTCTCGCACTATCACATTAAAAAGTCTCACTTACAAACTTCCTCCCAATTGCCTCTAATAAAATACAAAATGACAATGACTCCACGTCTCAAAACAATACTAAACAATATACAGGCATAGCAATACTGCAACATTAGTACTCATACATGAAGCAAGATGATTCATATACTAGTATGAGAGAATGCATGTACAAATATCATTGATAGAGATTATGCCATCTTTATCAGGAATTTCATTGATAGAGATTGTGTCATCTTTATCAGGAATTTCATTGATAGAGATTATGTCATCTTTCGGATTCTACTATTAAAATATCATCACTAACACAGTAGGGTTCCCAAACTGTACAAGTGACTATATTTATGTTAAGAAAATGAGATTTAGGGATTATAGGAAGTAAATGATTTAGATATAAAAACGTTCAGAAATTTTAGGAATTGATTACTTATTTTCTAGTATAAATACCTCTCCACCCTACTTAGTTTATCATCCCAAGAAACCTCAAGCAATACAAAGTAGTAGTTTCTACCGAGTGTTTTGTAAATCTCTCCTCTCGATTGATATTAATAAAGTGTGTGAGTATTTCCACGTAGAGTTGTGTTCAACGTCTGCTTCATTTTGCTTCATTTTCACTTGCTTGCTTCGAGATTCTATGAGAATAGAGTAATATAAATAAATCAATAAATGGGAAACTCTTGTAAAGCTTAATACAATTATTGAAGTTCCACTTTTACAAAGTAATTGAAAATTTTATACTAATTTAATGGAACTTCTATTCGTATTTTGTTCGTATTTTGTTAGGGGTGAATTTAAATTCAAATAAAAACAGGTTAAAGCTAAATCAATCTAAGTTCAAAATGAATTAAACCAACCCGGATAGCCGAATCAAAGAGAGAGAGAGCAGGGAGAGGCTAAACAGGGTTAAGAACGAGTATTATATTTTTCGTCTCCATCCCACCTCTAACCCTGCAACAAGACTGCATGAATTTCGCCGTGTGAATCAATAATAAAGAAGATAGGATATCTTCAGAGTTGGAAATAGGGTTTTCTATTACTCATACAAATTATGTTGTGGAATTTGACTAATTCAACTCGTAGGTCAAGTATCAATATGAGGTCATAAAAGAAGGAAACTATTCAAACCTCGAGTGAAGAGAGCCCATCATTTCATGAGTCAATTACCCGTGACCACCTTGAATTCACTCGACTGCTTTTTAGCATCCTCTTTCAACGAACGCCCCTCCACCTCGTTTCCAAATAGGGATTCATGGAGGTGGTTCAACATGGTCAAACTATTTTTACATTTATGCGTACAAAGTAAACACTTAGAAGGGATAAAGTTGCTTATTCAAATGCGCAAGGTGATTTTTCCAGCCACTGTGAACCCTCGTGCTTGGCAACAAGACACTCCATACACAAGTCATAGAGATACTGTCTCTTACTTATATATTAAGATATTCCTCTTAATTAGCCGGTGGGATCCTATAAATTTAATTATTATCCTTAATATTAAAATTAACTAGTAGTATAATAATAATAATATAATATATTAACTATAATACTATATCCTAATAAGATATCATTATAATAATTATAATATAAACATAATTATATGGTATTAATTATTAGTTACTATTATAAGATATCATTATAATAATTATTATATTAACATATCATTATAATTATAACTATTTTCTTATATCCTAATAAACATAAAATTATCTAATTATTATCACCATTATATTATAATATAATTAGTGTCCAACTTTAAAATTGTTATTAATTATATAATTAACTCATATGATTAAACTATTAATTATGGTATCGTATTTAAAACAATAATTAATTGGATTAACCTAATTAATTATTTTATGTTTATAATTGAACAATCATAATTAATATAGTATATACTATTGGAGATTTAAAAAGGTTGCTTAGTGTTCATTATTACGATTATGCTAATAAATTTCATATCAAAAGGAAAATTGTAAGATTATAGGAAAATTAATATAGTTTTAAATTTTTTTAATTAATATGATGTCATATTATGTCATATTATTATTATTATTATTATTATTATTATTATTATTATTATTATTATTATAGGTTGAAATATTTGTTTTACCCTATTATTTAATTATAATAGTTATCACATAAAAATGTTAAATATTATTGGATAGGTTGGAATCCGAATTGGATTTAATTAAAAAGTTAAACTAATTATTTATGCTATAACAATTATTGTATATTAATTATGGTATGAGGCTTCATATTAAATGTTAATATGAATGTTCATTTTAGCTCCGTTTGCACCGTTTCGACCCTTTTAAACCTGTTTTTGGCTCTGATTAGGTTAATTGAGGTCGTTTTAGTGTCGTATTTCACAATTATTAGTTGGATTAATATTAAATTGTGAAATACTAAGGAAAGATGATGAATGGTGTGATAGGAAACAAACCCTGACAATATTTGGAGCAGTTCTTGAAGAATGGGAGCTAACGTATATTAATTAGGGAGAACTTCGGCTAAGGCCAACAAAGTAAGTGACCTTACTATAGGATAAGCTAGAAATTGTATGAGTTACAATTTATGATTTTTTGAGATGACGTACGATGACGCATGCGATATTTATGTTTACGATGTATGAGTTGTATCGTATGGTGTTATATGCTAGTTATATGATTATGTATGAGCTATGATGATGTATGAGCTATGATGCATGATGATGTACGTGAGTTAGTTATATTACGATGTATGACGTACTTGTCATGCTTGATGCACTTAATTGCATTATGATGAGTATAATGTGTTTTCCATATTAAGCCTGCTATATGATGATGAGTGTCATATTGCATCATGTCGACAGATCGACTTAGGACACAACTCTAAGAGCATGAAAATGGTATTAATATAAATATCTAACAAGCATGTGTTACTTAAAGTAACGAAGAGATGAGACTAGGGTTGTGTTAGAAGAGATGTTAAGATGAGAACTAGAGAGACCTCATGCATGTGTGTACATAAGCATAGGGATACTTCTCTTAGAGATGATGAGTGCGAACACGCACAATATGATGATGAGGGGGATCATGGTGAGCATGACACCAGGGGTCCACTGACCTCCAGACATTGCTACAAACAGCTAGCTTGACCAGAGAGGGTCTAGGGGGTGTGCAAGCCCCTAGTATGAGATGAGATAGAGACAGGTACGTAGAGCATATTTGCATGTGATTGCATTTAGCATGACCCCTATAATCGGGTCACTTACTAAGTATTCTTCAAAATACTCAGGCCGTGTGCCACATCATTTTTTAGGTAAAGGCAAGGCGCCCATGTATGGATGATGGCGACATCGCAAGCAGAGACTATGACACGTGCATAGGGTAGACTCATATTTAAATTTCTAATCTTAGGTTAGAATAGGTTGTTTTGAATTTAATCGATTTAAATTATTTGTATTTGTTTTTATTTTCTTTACATTTTAATATTTCGTATTAAACACGTAAGATGTGTTTTCCAGAGATAGAAGACGCTTTAAATATGTTCAACATTTATATTACAAATGATGTTTTCTATTAAGAGTTAGATTCAGCATTTTATGAGAAAATGAAACGTTAGTAGCGACTATGAGTAAGTAGAAATTTAGGGTTGTTACATAAACTGATCAAAATGTCCCTACCGTTATGCACCATTAGTTAGTGATCTAAGTGACTTTTAAATGACATAAAATTTTATAAGAAGTCTTTTTTCAAGGCTTAAAAGGTTATTCGAAGTCTTTTTTCAAGGCTTAAAAGGTTATTCAAAGTTTTAGGACCATTGGAATATGGCAGGAGCTTAAACCAAGATTTGGGGTGGTAAAAGACTAAAATATCCCTATAAGAACTCTAAGAAGTCTACAAGACCCTCAAGGACTTCAAACGTTATGAAACTTCATGTCTCAGATTAGAGCATGTTGGGGGAATGAAGCAGGAGAAAAATGACGAAAGAACCTTAAAACCCCTTTATAAGAAATCAAAGATTTATGCATGTGAATAAATGTTTAAGGCTCGTATGGATTAAGGCTTACACGTTAAGATTTCTTTTCTTGGTTGTGGGTCAAGACTTAAGAAAAAACTCTTAGAGTGGAAGCCCAAGAAACATAGAAATCTAAGATGATTCTCTAAGAACAAGGGTCTTAATTCTGAAGTTCTCGATTTTTCATTATGAGATCTTGGATCTTGATTCAAGTTCTAGTTTTTATTCTTGCTCTCAGTTCTTATCCTTGTCTTTATTCTTGTTCTTGGTTCTTTCTTTGTTCTCTCACACACTCCACCTAGGATTTATGGTACAAGACATGAACATGACAACCTATGTTCAAGGCTTCATGAATTTCAAGTGACAGAGTTTGAGCCTTCATCCAAGGATTCATGTGTTACAAGTGATTTAGTCTTAACCTGCATCCAGGACTTCGTGCGTTTTCTGCGATATAGTCTGAAACCTACACCCAAAACTTCTTACGTTCCAAGAAATGTAGTTAGGAATCTACATCCAAGTCTTCATATGTTCTAAGCAATGCAATTTGAAAACCTCTGCCCAAGTCTCCATAAATTCCAAGTGACATAGTCTGAACACCTACACCCAAGATTTCTTACGTTCCAAGCATTGTAATCTGAAACCTACATCTAGCTTATGCCCAAGTCTCCATACATTCCAATCGACATAGTCCGAATACCTACACCCAAGGTTTCTTAGATTCCAAGCAGTGTGGTTTGAAACCTACATCTAAGGCTTCATACGTTCCAAGTGATGCAGTCTATAAACTTACATCTAAGACTTTTTACGTTCGAAGAGATGTAGTCTAAGTCATGAACATGTTATACCGTGGGAGGTCAAAAAGTTTCTAGTTACTAGGACCTTGGTCCTTTGTTCATAAGTGACACCTAACATTCTTCTTGTCTTGGTGGAAGTAGGACTTAGCGTTGTACTTTTCTTTAAGTTCTTGTTCTTAAGGGTTATTCTCGAGGTATAAATCTTGACTTACTTCCTTAAGCAATATTTCAAGCTCATAGGTTGTGAGTATTTTATAATAACATGCATAATCATCAACGTATCATAAAGTCATAACGTGTCCTTTAAAAATTCTATAAGGATCTTGAGTCTTAGTTAAGGGTAACTTTATCCTTTCCCGTAAGCCTTGACTTATGTTCCATACTGTTCTAGAACCTTTGAAATCTTGTATAATACTTCGTAAGGTCATACTTAAGTTTCTCATAGCCTCGAGAAATCATTAGGGTTTTGAAAACTTCTTACGGGTCTTATAGGGGGCATTTTGGTCATTTACCACATTCCCGTGGTTTAGGCTCTCAACCTCTTCTAAGTCATTTGGAGGGGGTGAGTTGTTTTAAAAGGAAAACCGCCACCAACCCACCCGAAATTTTCTTTCTTCCCCTTCGCTCTCCTGCGACGGCCACACCAACCTTACGTTTTTCCGCACACTGTCACCAACCTCACCGCCACGCCTATATTTGATTTCCAAGTGTTAGTGAGCTCGTTCTTTTGCTCATGGCGTCCAAACTTTTGATTCGGACGGGAAATTCTTTGATGAATCGATTGCGATTAAGTTCGACGCATCAGAATAACTGGATTTGGAGTAGCCAATCTCTGTCCCAGGGGCATGGTGTTGATGTCACTCCGATGCTATTTCCTTCGGTCTCTAAGCATCAGCCTGCTCACCATTTGCAGCAGAATGATACCGAATCATTGAGAAAGCTCGAATCAGAAGGCATTTTCTTCCCTTTCGGTCTTCCGTCGCTCCGGTTCTTCTTGCCCGACGGTATGCTATCGGTTTCTGTGGCGTCTTAATTTTTCTTATGAGTTTACAAGTAGCTTATTCTAATGGAAAACACAGCTTGATTAGTTAAGGCATCTGTTCGAATTCTCACTCCCACATATCATGAACTAAAAAAAAAAAAAAATCTGATTAGAATGTGAGGATGGAAAATGTATAAGGCTCATTTAATATGAAAATGTATAAGGCTCATTTAATATGTATAAGGATGGACTTCTTATAGGAGATGATGAAGCATGGATGATAATTTGATGTTTTTTTCATTTAACATTTTGTCTAGATTTCAAATTAGGAACGGAAAGTTGCACCTATATTATTATAATTCTTTAAATTCATACAAATATTGAATTTAGTTTTTTTCCCCTAGGGCTTGAAATATGATAGTGCAATAATGTGAAGATAGGCAGAGATGCCAAATAACAATCATATCTGATAAATTCCCTGCAGGATGAAATTGGGGGGATGATCTGGTCCTATGTCATTATTCTCTTTTCGTTAATACTAGGCAACTTTTTTTTAAAAAAAATTTATAACGCTGTATTTAGACAATGTACCCTATTTTCACATGTTTACATCTTATATTGTTTGTGAGGCACTCATTATCAGAAAGCATTTGCAGATGGTATGTTGACCTAATGAACCGTTTGGTTCAAAAGTTTGAAAGAAAGGTCTATGGTGATTAGCCACAACTACTTATAGTTCAGAAATAATGATATGGTAGCATCAAGGTTCAATGTTCTAAATGTATGTCTTGTTGTGAGCCATGAAATGCAAATGCGGCCTTGATTAAGCAACCGAAAAAGAATGCTTTTTTCATACTGCATACTGGTCGTTTCCAGTTTCAATTAACTTTCTTATATAATCATAAGTTTGGAGTCTAAGTCAAAGTGGGATTGTCAAAGTGTTTCTTAACGCCATAACATTTTGCCACTCTTGAGGCTAAGAGAAAATATAGGATGCCAAAAATCTTAGTCAATCATTCAAGCTTTAGAGATGACGGCTCAATTAGTCTTGAGAACCTTGTTGGCACTGAAGATACTTGCCTGCCCATGTCTATCCTTTACTGTGATAATGTGCAGGGATGTGTGTCTACTTATTCTGTAATTAACTGACTTTGGCTTTGGAAAATATCATGCGAACCATATTTTTCTGTTGAAATATGATATTGAAGCTGAATTCCCCGTATTATTGCTACTTGTGGTATATCTAACTGGAGAAAAATTTGAGGATCTTTATTCACTCCTTGAGGACAAGGTGCGTTTTGTGTCAGAGTAATGGATGGACTAAAGAGTAGGGATAATATGGTAATTAGGAGGGTGGTTTGTTGGGTGTTTCTCAGGGAGATCTGGCAACAAGAGAAGGTAGGGAATATTGAGATTGCATAGTATGAGTTGCTGAAGAGAGGGGAGGTTTAGGTGTCAAAGCTCTCATTTTCAACCTTCTAGAGAGAAATCTCTCTTTAGCATTCTTAAGGTGTGCACTGCATATTGAGCATCCGGAATAAAGAAAAACTTGTTTTAAGTTGTTTGTAAATACTATGACCTTCCTATCCAAGATTACAATTTTCCCTCCACACCCCTCCCCAACCTTTCCTTACTCATCTCCATGGCTAGTATACCTACTCCGTTCACCCATCCATGGCTGCTCACCCCTCATCTGAAATTTCTCTTTGATACTACTCTATACAGCATGTTTTGATTGATTCCTAGACTTTTACCATAGCTTTTGATATGTATTTCATGGAAGCAAAGAAAAAACCAAAGAATCCAACCGATCAGCCTCCCATAGCCTCTCCATCACCTGTAATATGCATTTGTTTAATCCCTAACCATGTTGATGCATATACGGTTCATGCTTTTAGACCTATTAGTCTCATTCCATGCTTATAAGGTCATTGCTCGAGGTTTATCTAAAAGGTTGAAAAAGGTTTTGCCCTTCCCCGTTGCTGAAAATCAGATGGCTTTTGTTAAAGGAAGATGGACATTGGATGCTTCCCTTATTGCCAATGAGATTATTGATGATTGGCGTGTTCTAAAGAAATCAGGTTTAATCTTAAAGCTTGATTTAGAAAAGGTTTTTGATAAAGTTGATTGGGCCTTTCTAGATGCTATATTTAAGGCTAAAGGCTTTGCCACTCTTTGGCGCAAATGGATATATGGTTGTATATCTAGCACAAATTACTCTATTTTTTTATTAATAGGCGTCCAAGGGGCAAGATTATACCTTCTCGTTGTGTTCGCTAAGGAGATCCTTTGTCTCCATTTCTTTTTATCCTTGTTTCAGATTGTCTTGATCGTCTCTTGTATGATAGCACTTTTTTGGATGAATTGAAAAGCAACACCTGTGGCACCAGTCGTACCTCATCCCTAACAGTTAATCACTTACAATTTGCGGATGATGCATTATTATTCTATTCCATGGATCACAAGGCAATTGAAAATCTTTTTTGGTCTTTTTGAGCGGGCTTCAGGTCTAAATATCAACTATGGCAATACATGTTCCTCCAGAGAATTTAGATCGACTGGCACAAAAATTTGGGTGTAAAGTGGGTTTGCTGGCCAGCTGTTTTCGTTCGTCTTCCTGTGGTAGGCAACCCTTCCAATACTCGTTTTTGGCAGCCAGTGATGGAGAATTTACTACACAAGCTTCACAATTGGAAATTTCCTTTATTTCCAAGGGATGTAGGCATTACTTCTTTAATGTCTACTGTTTCTAGTATGCCTACATATTTCTTTTCTCTTTACAAAATGCCTACCACGATTGTCTATTCTGTTAAAAAGTTCTCTCAAGATTTTTCTGGGAGGGTCTACTGGGACATGGAAGTATGCATAATGTTAAACGGTATGCTACACAAATTCCCCCCAATTGGGGGAGGTCGGTGGTGTTGGGCATTAGCAATCTGAAGCATAGGAATTTGGCTCTTTTGTATAAATGGATTTTGCAGGTTCTTTGTGAGGGCGAAGTTCTTTGGTGTAAAACCATTAAGGCTAAATATTATTCATTGGATAGATGGATGCCTTTCAACAATGGCCTACTGACGCTTATCTGGGATCATCAAAAGCTCCGTGGACTTCAATTTCACAGCTCAACAGCCTATTAAGAAAGTGTTGGGCAGTGGTAATAACCTGTCATTTTGGCATGATATTTGGACCAATGATCACACTCTAGCTTCACTATATCCGAGACTTTATAGACTACCAAATTATTCCCATGCTTCTGTGGCCGATGTCTGGAATGCTGATAATGGAAGCTGGAATTCGCGGAAATCTTAAGGAGGATGAAATAGATGAATGGGCTTCTCTCTCCCATTTTCTATGATCAATCTCATTATCCTTGATGAACCACTCATGGTAGTGGACTTTTGATTCTTCTGGATTTTGCAGTACATTCTATGCTAGACTCCCTTCAAAGGGTTCTTATCTCAATTCTCTAGATTCAGTTTTTTCAAATCCTTTTGGAACTTAGTCATGGTAGTGTAAGCACAATAGATAGAATTCAGAGTCGAATGCCCTTTGTCTCCCTCTCACCCTCCTGGTGTATTATGTGCCATGCTTTCTCAGAATTGCCCAATCATCTATTTGGTTACTATTATTTTGCTAATCAGTATTGGAATTATATTATGCAAGCTTTTGGGTGAAGCACGCCATTGCCAGGAAACATATTTGACATGCTATCCATGATTTTCATTGGTCATCCTTTTAAGGGGAATGCGAAAACACTTTGTTGGCTTTGAATCGCTCCTATTTTTGGTCTCTTTGGTGCACAAGAAATGGACGGATCTTCAACGACACTTGATGTTCCATTGGTGCAAATTTTCACACCCTTTTATCGATTATAGTCTTTCTATTTTATTAAACAATTGGAATTCCTTCTTGTAACTCGTTGTTTCGTGGGCTTTTCATTTTATTTATCAATTATATATCTCTCTTTTTCTTTTCTTTTTTTTAATATATATATATATACACACACAATTATTTTCCCTTCAGCTTTTTTTTTTCTTTCCGCAGGAGATACTTCTTCGACTCAAGAACCAATGCTCTTATTTCCTAAAAGGACTTTTCAGCCTAGCACCATCAGGCGAAAAAGGAACCATGGATTCTTTGCCCGGTATCTATCCCTTTCCTTTCCTGCATGTTTATCATGTATGTAATGTTTTTACTATTGAGAACCTATAATTTGCAAATAATGTTTTTCTTTGCTTAAACATGCCCAGTAGAGCTTTATGGTTAAGTTTTTTTTTAGGGAGAAACATGGGAATTTCNAAAAAAAAAAAAAAAAAAAAAAAAAAAAAAAAAAAGAAAGAGCGTAAGCCCTCCCAATCACCAACAGGTTGGATTATAAAAAAGCTAACCAATTTGAAGTTAAAAGAGGAACAAAAGCCCTCCCAATCACCCGGTAGAGTTTTGTGGTCAAGTTTTTTTCTTTTTTCTTTTTTTTTTTTTTTTTAAATATCTGTTTGTTTACCCCAATAAAGAAAGGGTATTAAAAATAATAAAATCCACAAAATAGAGTTAAGTTGCAAGCAAACCAAAAGATGTTAGGTAGAAACTTCCAAATCCATTTAGCAAGGGAGCATCATTCTTATGCTTTATATTGCCAATGCCAAGGCCATCCATTATTTAGGGAAACTGAATTTTCTTTCGCTTAATATTTTTGTAATCTTCCATCACCACCAGATCCATCCCAAAAAAAAATCTCTTAAGAGTTTCTCCATGGACTTTGCATCCTTATTGGTAATTGAAGCATAGAAAGATAATGAATAGACAAATAAGAAAATGTGCCTGGAATGAGTGTATGCCTACCACCCTTATAAATATACGCACAATTCCAATTCTGAAGTTTGTGGTAGATTCTTTCAACAACCACGGCCAAAAGATAGAACTCTTTGGATTCCACCCAAAGGGAGACCAAAACAGTTCAAAGGCCAAGTATACCTAGCTTACAACCAAATTTCTCATTCAAAAAGGATAATCTTGACCGATCAACGTAAATCTCAACATTTCACTCTTGCCATAATTTATATTCAACCGTGAAGTAGCATCATATGTTGTCCAGCTTCCTGAATACGTAAGTAGCTTATCTGCATTGATTTGTGGCCTTTGGAGTTAAAAAAGAAAAAAGAAAAAAAAAGCTACCATCCTACGAAGATTTGTTTAGCTGGCTAGATTAGCTTTAGAGGGAAGGTGGTTTGTAATGCCAAATTAAAACGTAACAAATCATTTCAAAATGTGCATTAAAAACCTCATTTTCTTCTTTGAGCAGCAAAGCAACCAAGGGTGGGCGGAAAGTTATTGCTCGAAGGATTGCAAAGGGCCGATCAAGAATAACTGCATAATGTTCATCTCAAGTCAGGTTCATTTGAATTGCCCTGCGATTATCTTGTGTAGGCTATGTTATTTTTTTTTTTAACTGAATTGAAAGAATGTACTCTCTGGGTGAATAAGATGCAAAAAGGAACAAGATGGGAGGATTTAAGCCATTTTAGGACTAAAATCTTATCTGAATTCTTGCTAGGTTTCACATATCATTTTTTTTTGGTTTAAATATTGTTATCTAGCCAATAATAATAATAATACTACTAAAAAATATTATTTTCGTCATTAGAAATCAATTATAGACACTAATATAATTAGATTTGCTCTTCATAGATAGATTTGAGATTTGCTATCCTATAATATCGGTTATGGATATCATTTTCTATCATATAGGAAAGGTTGCTGCACAAAAATGTACTTCTAAGTAATTGCTCCATAGATCCTATATCTATCTATATTACAAAGAAATCATGTAACAAAGGGGTTCTTATTTGTACAAATGGTACTTCGAATTTGGAACGAGCATGAAGAAATTAACGGTACTTCTCTATCTTCTGAGTTGTTCTGTGGACTTTTTCATGTACTTTAGACCATTTAGGTCATTCCATTTCATTTGCCTCTTTTTTTGAATCAAAATTTTTAAGCATGATTCTTTCATTCACCAATTCTCTTAAAGTCCGGTCATAAATTTGTATCAAATGACTGAACTTTTTTTTTTCCTCTTTCAAATATGGGTTGCATTCAGCTGTCCAAGCTATTTGAGATGGTTGCATTTTCAAAAGTGTCAAAGATTTATGAGAAGGCAAAGAGGAGTTGACAGGGAATTTGTACATTCTCGAAGACTAGACATTAAAACTTGAAACCATTGGTATACAAAGCTATACGTAGTTCAGTGCCTATCTTTGGACACTGGAGGATGCAGTTTGCCATAAATGCACCACATTGTTGTCCAAAGCGAGGCACCATAATTCTGATAGGCCTCAACCTACCCGCCCTTTTCTCATTCCTGTCCTGCTTCTCAAGTGACATTTTCCTGTATTAGGCGCGAAAAAAAAAAAAAAAAAATTTGAAGGATGAAACAATATGATTGAAATTTATGGAAACTCAACTCCGGAGTTAAGCTTTGGAGTTTAGTAATAATTGTGAGGGGGAAAAGAGAAGGTAATTACCAGCAAGCTTAGGGACAGAGCTCCAACAGCCATGGCCGTAAGTAGAAATGTAATTGACAAGCTTCTCGTCTTCCTCGGGTGACCAAAGCCCTCTCTTCACTTTCTGTTTGTTACAGCAAGAATGGTGCCCCATATCCTCTCTCTCTCTCTTAGAGGGTTATGCTTTAGAGAGAGAAGAAGAAATGAAAACAGAAAGAGAGAGTGAATGACATTATGGGAGTGTGAAGGGAAGGGAAAGGGGTAATGAATTTAATGTTGAGGAAGCTGTACGGTTGTGGGCCGCTTAGGGCTCATGCCAAATGCCCTACAACCTCTCCTTTTCGTGTCTACCAAAAATACTACGGGAGTATGAAAAAATTATATACTAGTATAGACTCCATAGGTGAATACCTAAATAAAAAAAAAGTAGTCAAACGGAGTATAATGGTGAGATCCCACTTCGATTGAAGAAAGAAACGAGTGTCAATGAAGTCGCTTGGCTCCAAAAGGGGCTAGATTGTTAGATCTCACATCGATTGAAGAGAGGAATGAGTGCTAGCGAGGACATTTGGTCTCGAAGGGGTGGATTGTGAGATCCCACATCAATTGGAGAGCACGAAGTATTCTTTATAAGGTTGTGGCTAGCGATTGTGAGNAAGAAAAAAAAAAAAAAAAAAAAAACCCGAATCAAGTATAGTTTAACTAGTTAAGACATGCCAATATGAATATAATTCAAATACCGTAAAATCTGAAATTTTAATCAAAAGATTAGAGGTTAGAGGTTTGGTTTTTTCTCCGAATCTTTTTCCAAAAACACATTTTTATCAATGTGATGATGACGATGGTAAGAAAGTAGTTTTCTTAATAAAATAAATAAATAAATAAATAATCCTTTTGATTTAATATTGTATGCTAGAAAAATGGCTCTTTTCAGCTCTTAGAAAGTGCCAATTTAAAACCTCACCAAATTCTATATTTTCTATATTTGCTTTGTCTTCATTATATTTCTGACGCCTACCCTCTTTATTTTTTATTATTCTATTTCATTTTTTTTAAAAATATACATTTACTAAAATTCATGTTAAATTATAAATTTTTAAAATTTTCTCTTTAATCCCTAATCTTTTTATCTAATTTTTTAAAAACGATTACATGACATCTCAATTAGAAACACGTTAAAAACAAAAATATTTAAGTTGACAAGGAGACAAACAAGTTACTATATGGTACGATAATTTATTTTATTTTATTTTTCTTTAACTCAGAAGCAAGAAAAAAATTAATCCCATATTTAATTAGCATAATCAAGCTTGTTGAACCATTAATTAAGAGCTTCTAATTACTTTTTTTATGGAATATTTTTAACGTCAATTTTGATTTTGTCCTCTGTTTGTAGGGGTTGTTTTCATTATACTTAGGCTACAAATATAGGACATGTTTAGGAATGTAAGAAGAATAATATAGTATAGAAAATATATATTTGAGGAATTTGAAGGAAGCATGTGAAACAAGGCAATGTATTTATAGTACTTGATCAAGCATTACTTAGTAAACAACCTGAACTAGCAACTTCTAGGTTCTTTCCCTATGGACTACCTCTTACCTTCTCAAACATACATATCAAACCAAAACAATTGCATTTTTTGAAATTATTACTTACCTACACACATACTCATACATATACTATGACGTACCTATGTATCCTACACTCCCCAGCTTGACGAAACTAGATTGCTCGATAATTCCGATAGACCCAACAATGACGACGACGACGAGCACGACGGGATCTGCAAAATCGACGACATTATCATGTCAATTTGCTCCATTGCCATTTGATTGGCTGCCAAGCATTGATCTTGTGGGTAATAACCATTTGGAAAGCTTGATAATTTGGTAAATGGGTCAAGATCTTGCGAAGGAGCTGAAATTTGTGGAACTGATGAGCAAATATTTTCCTCACCAACTTCGCATAATTTTGCGGGATGCAAAATCGAACCATCGACGTATTGAGGTAGTGTAGTCATTGGAGTGACAAACTCTCCGCTTGCAACCATTAGTTGATCGGAGTCGAGCGATTGGGAACGGTATCCGCCCAATGACTGCCACGACGGAGGGTTATGAGGTAAAAGGTTTGTTGAGGGGGAAAACGAAGGCAGCAAATGAACCAAATTGGCATTTGGATTGAGATTGGAAAATTGTTGAAGCTTATAATCAATGAGATCATAACCAGCTTGTAGAGTTGAAGTTGGAAGACATGGCTGATCTTGATGGGCTGAGGTGGTCAGAATCAAATTAGGGTTTGCATTGAGAATAAAGAAGCCCTCATTATTAATGGAAACATTAGGGTTTTGGAGATGGCCAGAAAAGGTGGTCAAAGCTGAAACCTCATGAGAGATCAGCTTCTTTTTTATGTTCGAATTCCAAAAATTCTTCACTTCATTGTCCGTTCTTCCCGGTAGTTGCTTTGCTATCTGAGCCCATCTGAAAGAAACCCGAAAGCAAAAAGAGGTTTAGAAAGTTTCGAGACTCGGGTTCAGAATCAAAGTTGATATCTTTTTTTCTCTCTATATATAGGTCGGTGTGCAACATTTTCGGTAATTTAGTATCCTTATATGCACGAAGATAATCAATTTGACCGGAAGAGAAATTAGAGAGTAAAAAAAAGAAAGACACCTGTTGCCAAGAATGCTATGAAGTTGAACAATGAGGGCAGCTTCTTGGGGGGAGAAGCTCCCACGTTTAAGGTCGGGTCTTAGATAATTTATCCATCGAAGCCTGCAACTTTTTCCGCATCGTTGTAAGCCTACAAAACATACTGAAAAATTATTTGAAGGATGAAACAATATGATTGAAATTTATGGAAACTCAACTCCGGAGTTAAGCTTTCGAGTTTAGTAATAATTGTGAGGGGGAAAAGAGAAGGTAATTACCAGCAAGCTTAGTAATAATTGTAAGTAGAAATGTAATTGACAAGCTTCTCGTCTTCCTCGGGTGACCAAAGCCCTCTCTTCACTTTCTGTTTGTTACAGCAAGAATGGTGCCCCATATCCTCTCTCTCTCTCTTAGAGGGTTATGCTTTAGAGAGAGAAGAAGAAATGAAAACAGAAAGAGAGAGTGAATGACATTATGGGAGTGTGAAGGGAAGGGAAAGGGGTAATGAATTTAATGTTGAGGAAGCTGTACGGTTGTGGGCCGCTTAGGGCTCATGCCAAATGCCCTACAACCTCTCCTTTTCGTGTCTACCAAAAATACTACGGGAGTATGAAAAAATTATATACTAGTATAGACTCCATAGGTGAATACCTAAATAAAAAAAAAGTAGTCAAACGGAGTATAATGGTGAGATCCCACTTCGATTGAAGAAAGAAACGAGTGTCAATGAAGTCGCTTGGCTCCAAAAGGGGCTAGATTGTTAGATCTCACATCGATTGAAGAGAGGAATGAGTGCTAGCGAGGACATTTGGTCTCGAAGGGGTGGATTGTGAGATCCCACATCAATTGGAGAGCACGAAGTATTCTTTATAAGGTTGTGGCTAGCGATTGTGAGATCCCACATCGGTTGGAGAGAGAAACAAAGCATTCTTTATAAGGGTGTGAAAACCTCTCCCCTACCATACTGCATCTTAAAATCGTGAAGCTACGGTGATACGTAACTAGCAAAATCGGACAATATCTACTAGTAGTGGATTTGGGTTATTACAAATGGTATCAGAGCTAGTCATCAGACGGTGCGCGACACTTATCGAAAGTAGGGTTAGGACCCTCTCCATGTTAGACGCATTTTAAGAAACTTTGAGGGGAAGCCTGAAAGGTAAACCCCAAAGAAGATAACATCTACTAGCNTCTTTATTTTTTATTATTCTATTTCATTTTTTTTAAAAATATACATTTACTAAAATTCATGTTAAATTATAAATTTTTAAAATTTTCTCTTTAATCCCTAATCTTTTTATCTAATTTTTTAAAAACGATTACATGACATCTCAATTAGAAACACGTTAAAAACAAAAATATTTAAGTTGACAAGGAGACAAACAAGTTACTATATGGTACGATAATTTATTTTATTTTATTTTTCTTTAACTCAGAAGCAAGAAAAAAATTAATCCCATATTTAATTAGCATAATCAAGCTTGTTGAACCATTAATTAAGAGCTTCTAATTACTTTTTTTATGGAATATTTTTAACGTCAATTTTGATTTTGTCCTCTGTTTGTAGGGGTTGTTTTCATTATACTTAGGCTACAAATATAGGACATGTTTAGGAATGTAAGAAGAATAATATAGTATAGAAAAAATATATTTGAGGAATTTGAAGGAAGCATGTGAAACAAGGCAATGTATTTATAGTACTTGATCAAGCATTACTTAGTAAACAACCTGAACTAGCAACTTCTAGGTTCTTTCCCTATGGACTACCTCTTACCTTCTCAAACATACATATCAAACCAAAACAATTGCATTTTTTGAAATTATTACTTACCTACACACATACTCATACATATACTATGACGTACCTATGTATCCTACACTCCCCAGCTTGACGAAACTAGATTGCTCGATAATTCCGATAGACCCAACAATGCCGACGACGACGAGCACGACGGGATCTGCAAAATCGACGACATTATCATGTCAATTTGCTCCATTGCCATTTGATTGGCTGCCAAGCATTGATCTTGTGGGTAATAACCATTTGGAAAGCTTGATAATTTGGTAAATGGGTCAAGATCTTGCGAAGGAGCTGAAATTTGTGGAACTGATGAGCAAATATTTTCCTCACCAACTTCGCATAATTTTGCGGGATGCAAAATCGAACCATCGACGTATTGAGGTAGTGTAGTCATTGGAGTGACAAACTCTCCGCTTGCAACCATTAGTTGATCGGAGTCGAGCGATTGGGAACGGTATCCGCCCAATGACTGCCACGACGGAGGGTTATGAGGTAAAAGGTTTGTTGAGGGGGAAAACGAAGGCAGCAAATGAACCAAATTGGCATTTGGATTGAGATTGGAAAATTGTTGAAGCTTATAATCAATGAGATCATAACCAGCTTGTAGAGTTGAAGTTGGAAGACATGGCTGATCTTGATGGGCTGAGGTGGTCAGAATCAAATTAGGGTTTGCATTGAGAATAAAGAAGCCCTCATTATTAATGGAAACATTAGGGTTTTGGAGATGGCCAGAAAAGGTGGTCAAAGCTGAAACCTCATGAGAGATCAGCTTCTTTTTTATGTTCGAATTCCAAAAATTCTTCACTTCATTGTCCGTTCTTCCCGGTAGTTGCTTTGCTATCTGAGCCCATCTGAAAGAAACCCGAAAGCAAAAAGAGGTTTAGAAAGTTTCGAGACTCGGGTTCAGAATCAAAGTTGATATCTTTTTTTCTCTCTATATATAGGTCGGTGTGCAACATTTTCGGTAATTTAGTATCCTTATATGCACGAAGATAATCAATTTGACCGGAAGAGAAATTAGAGAGTAAAAAAAAGAAAGACACCTGTTGCCAAGAATGCTATGAAGTTGAACAATGAGGGCAGCTTCTTGGGGGGAGAAGCTCCCACGTTTAAGGTCGGGTCTTAGATAATTTATCCATCGAAGCCTGCAACTTTTTCCGCATCGTTGTAAGCCTACAAAACATACTGAAAAATTATTTGAAGGATGAAACAATATGATTGAAATTTATGGAAACTCAACTCCGGAGTTAAGCTTTGGAGTTTAGTAATAATTGTGAGGGGGAAAAGAGAAGGTAATTACCAGCAAGCTTAGGGACAGAGCTCCAACAGCCATGGCCGTAAGTAGAAATGTAATTGACAAGCTTCTCGTCTTCCTCGGGTGACCAAAGCCCTCTCTTCACTTTCTGTTTGTTACAGCAAGAATGGTGCCCCATATCCTCTCTCTCTCTCTTAGAGGGTTATGCTTTAGAGAGAGAAGAAGAAATGAAAACAGAAAGAGAGAGTGAATGACATTATGGGAGTGTGAAGGGAAGGGAAAGGGGTAATGAATTTAATGTTGAGGAAGCTGTACGGTTGTGGGCCGCTTAGGGCTCATGCCAAATGCCCTACAACCTCTCCTTTTCGTGTCTACCAAAAATACTACGGGAGTATGAAAAAATTATATACTAGTATAGACTCCATAGGTGAATACCTAAATAAAAAAAAAGTAGTCAAACGGAGTATAATGGTGAGATCCCACTTCGATTGAAGAAAGAAACGAGTGTCAATGAAGTCGCTTGGCTCCAAAAGGGGCTAGATTGTTAGATCTCACATCGATTGAAGAGAGGAATGAGTGCTAGCGAGGACATTTGGTCTCGAAGGGGTGGATTGTGAGATCCCACATCAATTGGAGAGCACGAAGTATTCTTTATAAGGTTGTGGCTAGCGATTGTGAGATCCCACATCGGTTGGAGAGAGAAACAAAGCATTCTTTATAAGGGTGTGAAAACCTCTCCCCTACCATACTGCATCTTAAAATCGTGAAGCTACGGTGATACGTAACTAGCAAAATCGGACAATATCTACTAGTAGTGGATTTGGGTTATTACAAATGGTATCAGAGCTAGTCATCAGACGGTGCGCGACACTTATCGAAAGTAGGGTTAGGACCCTCTCCATGTTAGACGCATTTTAAGAAACTTTGAGGGGAAGCCTGAAAGGTAAACCCCAAAGAAGATAACATCTACTAGCTATGGGCAGACTATTACAATAATTTAGTGGATATGACACGTTATCATCTAAAGATCGATAATCTCGACCTTTTACTTCAGCAATTATTTGACTAAAAAACGTGAAACGGTAAGTATTTGTACTATATGATTAGTAAAAATTTGCAGTCCGTTTGAGTATAATTCGATTAGTGAGAGAAATTTTCTAGTACTACGGTAGGACCCACTAGAGAGACGAAAGAATATGTTGGCCACACCTGGTGACGTGGCACTCGTGCTTTCGAGGGGGTCCTTCGGGACTCCTAAGAATGTTTTTTTTATTAATTATTTATTCACAACAAGCTCTACCAAAATCAAACCTTTGTTCCTAAGAATACTATGTTCTCTACCATTGGAAAGCAAAAGGTTGTCTGATGATCATCTCATCATGTAAGATCAAGATCCAACGGCTTAGAAGAAAAGCTAGAGAGAGAGAAAATGGTTAAATTGTAATGCAAAATAGAGGTAAGCAACAAAAACGGATAAGTAAGCAAAAATGTATCATAAAAATGATCCAACCTACATTTTTGCTTATTGCCATTAATTGACATGACCACCAATAAACACAACTACTATCATTTTTTTACTCAATTTTCATTTTTGTAAGATCTTTTCGATAACTCAATCCAACACTCCTTTGTCACAATCGCATTTTTTATGACAGCGGACTTGCAATTGCGCGGCACTCACTTCCCAGTAACAGTGAGTTAAGCCAATTCGTTCTTGTGTCGCTTACGGCCAAGCGAAGTATGCTCGAGGCTCTGGCCCTGGCTCAAGAAGAAAGTTTTAGAGAACGGGGTAGAGAGATTTCGAAAGAGAGTTCTGAAAGTAAGATTTGAAAGATTAAAATTGGCGTTATATGTGATGCAAGCAAAAAGATAACAACAATGGCTTACAGCATATAACTATCGGGTAGGGGGATATGACTATCCAACACTCCTTTTTAGAGTTGGATTGAGTTGTGAGTTCTTTTTTTATTTTTTTTATTTTTTAATTACATTAGAAAATCATACTTCTTTACGATATATTAATAACTAAATTCTCCTAAAACTCAAATATCAAACATTTAACTAATTAAGATCGGTTACAAGCGTCAAATATTTTTTTAATCTTCATAATAATCTTAAAAGTAGGGTTGGATAGTAACTCTATTTTCGAGTTGCAAGAAAATGTCAATCTGGGAATGGACTCAAAAATTATATATATATATATATAATCCCAACCCACCTTTATAGTTTGGATTAAGTAGTCCAATTTAGTTGGGTCCTCATCTCCTTAGTAAGATAAGTAAAATAAGTACCTCGTACACGACCCAGTCCACACCCTCCCTTTCCTTAAAACTGTCTATCCATACCCACTCTAGCCGTTCAACCTTTTGTTTCTGAGTGTGTGAGATATAGAGAGTGAGACGAACGTAAACAAACTAATTTTCCTCAGGTTACAACATCGGCGAGATGAAAGGAACAACTCAGCATTCCATCGAGAATGAGGCACTCTGTAGGAGAGACCATTGCCAACTCGAACAAACATGATATGATATGTTGAATCATATGACAAGTTGAACAATATAATATGTTGAATGATATGACATGTTAAATGATACGGTACGTTGGAAGATATGATATGTTGTATGATATGATATGTTATGTTTTATGACATATATGACACGCGATGAAATGTTTTGATATGATACATATATGACACGCGATGAAATGTTTTGATATGATGCACACCCTTGAGACATGTTTTGTTATGTTACAAATTAAATGAAATGGAGAAAAATGAGGGGTGTCTTAAATGAGGGGTGTAATTAATGTGAAAATGTTGGGATCTCATGCATAAATGTATGTCACATGCATCGGGATACTTCTCCTTATGATGAGTACGAACCCGTACATTATGAAAATGAAAATGATTGTCATGTTTAACATGATGCTACAACGGTCACTATTCCTTCCTAGTGTTCAGCAACAACACTAGAGATGCTAATCCTACCCGTACGAGGACTAAGGGGTGTGCGAATCGCTTGATGGGTCCATATTCACATGTATGAGCCGTGTGTAGAGTAGTAAATACACATCCAATGACTCGAATAAGAAAGTTATCTAAGAGAATACAGTTTTAAATGATAGGTCCCATTCATATTTTATGTGTGCATTCCCTATCTCTAATAATGTGGTCACTTACTGTTTATTTCTTAAAATAAATATTCAAGCTACACGCTATTTTTATATTTCAGGTAAATGCAAGACATCCTATACTATACGGTTGACGACGAGATCACATCAAAGACCATGAAACCTACATAGGATAGTTGTATTTATTTTTCATAGACTTTAGGTTAGTGTAGGTCACTGCTCTTTTAATATACATGGTAGAGACTCTAGTTTCCTTTGGAAATTAGGGTCATTACAATTAATCACATAACTTATTATGAATTATAAGCACATGTATCTAAAAGTTTTATACGACGGTAACACATTGTTGCTCCATAGTCTCGAAACTTTGATACACTATCTCTACAAACCATACAAAATTAGGTATCACATAAAAAAAAAGAATCCGTAGCAAGAATCAATTTAAATATTTTACGACTCATAATCGTGAAATATCGTTCTTATATTTCAGTCCAGAACTGTCACTTCAATTTTTATAACAGATATATTATTCTCGTTGTAATAACTCATTATTTGCTCTCTTGAGCTTATTTCAACATAGTAGTCAGACGATAGGTTCTTAATCATATGATTTATAGCACCTAGTCCCTCTAAACTCATCACCGTACTTATGATTCACATTAGTTGAGCTCAACTTATATTTGAGTTTACATGGTTAACTCATTTGAGCTTATCTCTATATTAGGGTCCATGTTGTTGGACTCAACTCTATATTTGAGTTCATATTGTTTGGGCATGACCCTATTATAATCACATCATATAAATGTAAGGAACGACATCACGGTCATTAGAAAATATCCAACAATAATTACATCATACACATATCATACACATACAAGAAGTGACCTTGCAATCCTTAGGAAACAACTCTAGCAGAATCATTTCATATACATGCAAGGATTTATTTTATAAAGAGATAGAGCCCTAGTAGAATCATTTCATATACATGTAAGGAGCGACCTTACAAACCATTAGAACACAACTGAAATAGAATCATTTTATATGCATGTAAAGAATGATCTTAGGGCCTGAGATAGCAGAATCATTGCAAATCTAACGAGTGACCTTTCATGCTATGGTTGAAGCACAAATAAATCTAGCACATTTTACTTTTAAGCTTTAAGCCTTAATATGCAATCTCCTCCCTAGGCTTTAAACAATATTATAGTTTACTATTCATAATATAGCTTTACTCATTCCATTTATAGCTCAAACCCTACAAGTAGATCCTAAACTCTACATAATAATGTCTTATACCTATGTTTATTCCCATTTATAATACCATAAGATTAGATAAATTAAGACAATAAATCATTTTTCGACTCAAACTATAATATAAAATATTCTCTTAAACTCAATATTAAGCTTTTTTTTTCTCTTCAAATTCTTCGAAATCTACAAATTAAGCCATAAAATTAGAATAATAAGTATATAGATAATGAAATTATATAAAATTAAATTTTACCCATATTAAATTTTTACATATGAGATCCATTTTTTACTTTTTCCAAGACCAGAGAGTTAGAGTAAAAAGGGTGTTTCAAAAAGGGTTAATAGGAGCATAGTGGAGTTGTGAATTATTGTACTCTTGTTTTTTCTATAAAGATGATTAAGTTTGCATGGTTTTCTTCCACAAAAGTCAATATCATGTCCTGCTCTTTGCTTATATGATCAAATATATCAAATTTTCAACATTTCTTTACACAAAATCAAAACCATTTCCTTTCTAAATCCTCTCACATCATAATACAATTTTGTTTTATTCTCTCTCTTTTATTTTTCAAATATAATCTTGTGTTTAGACCGAACCACACCTACCTTTAGTACATTTTATTTGTTACTCATTTGATGTGAGATCTCACTTCAGTTGGAGAGGAGAACGAAACATTCTTTCTAAGGGTGTGGAAACCCCTCCCTACCAAGCGCGTTTTAAAATTGTGAGGTTGACGGAGATACCTAAAGGGTCAAAGCGTACAATATCTGCTAGCGGTGAACTTGGGTTGTTACAAATGATTTCAAAGCTAGTCATAGACAGTGCGAGGCAAGGGTTGAAATAAGGCTAGACCCTCTCCATAGTAGACTCGTTTTAAAACCGTGAGGCTGGCGACGATACGTAACGAGCCAAAGCGGACAATATCTGCTAGTAGTGGACTTGAGTTGTTACAAATGGTATCAAAGTCAGTCACCTGGTCGTATGAGATACACGAGAAAGAGTAGGGCTAGACCATCTCCATATTAGACATGTTTTAAAACCGTAAGGCTGACGATGATACGTAACAGGCTAAATCAAACAATATTTGTTAGCGGTGGGCTTGAGCTGTTACATTTATCTACATGTACTTTCGATTAAGAGATCTAAAGCGGACAATATTTACTAGCGGTGGGCTTGAGCTGTTACATTTATCTACATGTACTTTCGATTAAGAAGTAAGAATTAAAGTCTAAATCTTCCTTCTACGTGTCCTTAAATTCTAAAAACGAGAGAAAGAGAGAAAAAGATATCCGATTAGTCACCAAGTGACTAATACAAGACGAAAACCTAGCGGACATTTTTGTGAAGCTATGTCCAATGTCATCTCACCATCATCTCATCAAATAAGGAACAACATTTTACCATCTTCATCAAGTGCTTGCTTCAATATTTGGTGAACATTTGAAAGATACATTCATATGCTCTTCCAATAATGTTTTCTTTATTTATTTTTTCTTTATTAATCATTAATGATTCAACCACTTATTTATCGATTCATTAATGACTTATTCATCGATATAATGTATCTTATTTATTGATATTAACATTGTATTCTTGAGTACCAATCTATAATATAGCAGGTTACTTACTCCTCGCTTCTAAAAGTGAAAACTATTATTACAGATCAGCACGAGTCTTTCTAGCATGTTTTGTCCTCACCTATATGTATTCTAGAAAAATTTTCAGAAGCAAAACACGATTAACTATAGATTTTCACCGAAAAGGAAGTGCACATTGTTGGTATAGGTAGTAACTTTCCATTCTTTCAAGCATGTCTCAGTCATTCTATTTTCAAGATTACTCTCGTTCACATAAACCTTTGGTTCAAACATACATCTTTTGAATTACGAATCCTTATTTAAATCTTGGGCATGAGTCGTTACATGAACTTATTGAATTACCACTATTTTTCGTAATGGATTCAAACCTTAAATCTTTTAATCGCATATTCATACTTTATATAGTTAAATTATGTTGAAAATGTATCAAACTATCCGTATACTGTGACAAAAGAATGAAGATGACTAAGGAATAATATTTAATACTAGAGTACTATATTAAACTTGATTATGTTCACATTTAATGATCTGAATAAAGACAACAAAATTTAATTTTATACTTCGACTGTTCATTCAAATAATTAATGCCAATAATATTCTCTTTATGTTCCTTGTTTGTTCATACTCAATAATTCCTCAAAATACAAATCACTTTCATATTGTACAAGACACTGTTAATTTCGAAAAATTAGGTGCAGCAGAGACAGGGATTTGGTCCCCATCTTAATTATAAAAAATTAGAAATTAAATAATAGAAAATGCTCACGGACATTTATTATTATTTTCCTTTGACTTATTTTTTTTAAATATAGATAATTGTAACCATCTATGCCATCGTGAGTTGATATTGTCCTCTTTAGCACGTTACATGTCATCGTCACTTTCACGATTTTAAAACGCGTTTGTTAGAGAGAGGTTTCCACTATTGAGAAATTCTATGTCGGTTGGAAAAGGGAACGAAACATTTTTTTATAAGAATGTGAAAATTTGCCCCTAGCACACGCGTTTAAAAAATTGTGAGGTTGACGACTATATGTAAAGGAAAAAGTAAACAATATCTATTGGCGGTATGTTTGAGCTGTTACAGTCGGTATTATTACTAAGACACTAAACAGTATACCAACAAAGACGCTAGAAAAAGCTTCAAAGGGATGGACCGAGAGACCTTGAAACGAACCAATATGTTACTATAATATTGATTCTCTAAATTATTTAAATAATGAATTAATTATATGATGATATTTTCAAAACGACAGCTGCATATAACATTAGACAAATTTGTATGACGCAAGATATTAAATGTCTACGAGCAATTGGATGAATTTGAATACAACTTTTTTGATAAGGTATGGAGAAATCCAAATGAATGACATGTCAAATAATTTTAACATTTATTTATTTAAATATATTTGTAGATAATCAAAAAGAATATCACGTAGGACCCAAGTTTGGAAAATGTTTCCCTTTTTCTTGTAAATGAAGTGAGCAAAAAAGGTTCGTTGACCAAAGTGTCAATGGAAAACCCTTGATTTTGTATCCTTTATTGGACGATTCTCACAAGTTTTTTCCCAACTTTTTGAGAAATGTTCTCAACCGAGAAATCGAATCATCAACTTTTAAAGATGGTAATTTATGTTTTATTTACTAAAAGAGACCGTTATGATCAACTTAAATTTATTAAAACTTTAAATTACATATGTGTTTAGATTGATAAGTTTTTGAAATTTGAATTTGTTGATGGCAAGTTAGAACTTATTTTATGCTAGTTTTAAAGTTTAATTAGTTGATTTCACAAGATTATTTGTATTTAAGTGCATACCTCGAGCATTTTGTACGAACCAGAGTATTTGGTGGAAGTAAAGAGTCAAATGAGCATGATTTAGAGCTTTGATGATATGAACTAAGAGACATCAATCATACAATATATTTCAATGATGATGCAAAGAAAATGTTGTTTAAATTATCAAAAGATATTTCAATTCATGCCAGAAGAATGAAGTTTCATTGTTATAAATTTTGGATGGATTACAATTTAGAGTAATTTAGAGTTATTGTATTTCATTAATGTAATTTAAGACATTTTATTTACTTTACATTACATTTACATCATGGTTAATTATGACTATAAAGTATGAATGTTACAACTCTTAGAATGCCTTTAATAGTTTTATTTTGAGGATATATAAAGCCCTTAGAATGCCTTTAATAGTTTTATTTTGAGGATATATAAAGTCATGTATGTTGTATTTGTGAGTAGACTTGGAAAATGTAGTAAAAAAAATGCATTTGTGCTTTCTTTAGCCAATGGCTAAGTTTCTTTGTAATTCTATGTAGTTTAGGTTGCATGTAGAATCATTCAAGCTCGACATGATCAATCTTGTTTGTAGAATGATTTGAATCTTAAACCAGTGTTCTTGCGTTGAGATATTTGATCAACAAGAATCATTCAAGTTACACATGATCGATCTTGCTTGTGGATTGATTTGAATCTCAAACAATATTCTTTCCTTGAGATAGTAATCCAAATCTTAGTAGTGATTTCCACCTATGATTTGAAATAAAAGGAAGAGGTGTTGTAGCTAATAAACTTGAGACACTGTCAACAATGTCTCAACACTCAGAGATACACCAATCAAATCATGAGATTGGAGGCACTATGTCTCAATGGTAGAACTTTTGATGGAAAAAACATGTATGCAAACATAAAATTTTTTTGTGGAATTGAGAGATCGTTGAGACACTACTCCTATACTCGATTTTTCAAGAGACTTTTTGAAGAGAAGAGCCTATTTCGATTTCTAGAAAAAAAAAAAAAAAAGAAAAAAAATTTGTAGTTTATGTTATAGATGTTTTCTATGGGTTTAGGTGGTCTCTAGACTTTTTGATTTAATTAACTTTTGTCTTCATTGAATATTTTATTTCATTCATGTTTTTGTCTACATGATGTTCAAGCAAAAAACGGAGGCCGTTGAAAAGATCGAGGTAAGAATATGCACGATTTAGAGTAGACATAAGAGTTATGTCAACGTAAGGCGTAAAAACTTAGAGTTTGAGCTAGGCGACAAGGTATTCTTGAAGGTGTCTATAATGAAAGGCGTCTTGAAGTTCAAACAAAAAGGACAAGTTGAGCCCATACTTCATCGGACCTTTTGATATTTTGGATTGAATCAGTTGGTGACATATATATTAGCTCTACCACAATCCCTCTTCATGGTACATAACGTATACCACATATCAATATCTCGCAAATACTTTACTAACCCAACGCATGTTATAGATTATAATCCTCTCCATATAGACGAGGACTTGAGTTATTCCAAACTTAAGATACTTTCGATGATGGAAGTTTCTTTTAGATGTGTATTATGTACCAACAATTTTTTTTAAAATAATAATAATAAAAAGAAAAAAAGAAGGTTGTCCCATGTTAGACTTTAGTATAAATAAGAGGTCTATTGTCTTATTAAGTCACAACAATTACTTCGTTTCACTCCATTTGGGTGGTTCGGAGCCATTTGAAGAATATATTTTATGATGTCTCCAGCTCAGATTCTCGGTTGATCTAGCTTGGATCTGATACGCTTGGACCCTTTTCAACTATTTTCTACTCTTCAAGAGACGTTTTTGAACCTTTCTATGGTGTTTAAGGATAGTATGACAATTTTTTTTAACTAATTTAATTGGAACTAAATTTAGATTATTTTATGCAATTAGATGAGTCAATTTCTTCCGTAAAATAATTCTAAATTATAATTTTGGTATTTCATAGGTAGAATTAGATTTCAAGAAGTAGTTTTAAGCTAGTATTAAGAGAGCGTAGCTTTAAGCTAGTATCATGAGAGCGCAGTGATTTCAGCTTAGGTCAACCAATTAAGTGGCACTACTGTTCGTTTGGTTGGACAAACTGTATGATGTATGATGACACATGCCTTGTGGCCCTTGCACATGTCATAATTATGATTGTTATGTTATGCTATATTATGTTGTACTATGCCCAGCTATGTTTTAGCATGTTATGTCATGTGGTGTTATGTCATGTTTATAAGATATGCTACAGAGTAACTATGTCATGTTGTAGAATTATATTATGATGTTGATAATTTATGATACATAGACCTCCATACACCAAGAATCAGCTTTAAGTTAGTATCAAGAGAGCGTAGAGACTTCGGCTTAGGCCAACCAAGTAGTGGCTTTGCTATTAGTTTGGTTGGATGAATTGTATGACGTATGATGACACATGCCTAGTGACCTCTGCACATGTCATAATTATGATTGTTACGTTGTCCTATATTATGTTTTATTATGCTCTACTGTGTTCTACCACGTTATGCTATGTGGTGTTATGTCATGCTTATAAGCTATGTTATAGAGTAACTATGTCATGTTGTAGAATTATGTTATGATGTTGATAATTTATGATGTCTAAACCTCCATACACCACGCCATGTAAGCCATGTCATGTACCAAAAATTAGACAGGAATTATGTATGCATAAATCACAAATTCATTATGTTATAAATGAATGGAAGTTTAACTTTCAACATAAATTTACGCCATGATTTTAAGCTATGGGGACCTTATGAATTTTTGTGTGTCGTAAGCATTGGGACACTTCTCTATTATGATTAGTACGGGCACAATCTGACAACATTTATGTTCGCCATAATGTTATGCAGGCTCTTTCCCTCTATAGTGTCTGACATCCTGTTAGCGAATTCTAGCCCGATGAGCTAGACCTAGGGGGTACACGAGCCCGCTTGGTAAGTCTGTGTTCATATATGGCCATGTGTAGGAAAGTACTTCAGATTCAACTCTACTAGAACTGGATAAAGCTACGTAAGGCCATTCCATGAAGATAGGTCCTATTATACCGCATGTGTTTGTATTTTCCAACTCCACTAGTGAGGTTACTTATATAACGTAACGTATAAATTTGTAAGTGGAACAGCTCACCATTACTCGAATGACGGTGTAACATTTGACAACTTTAGACAAACCTAAAAGGAATTTCATGCACATCTTCTCATTTCCAATCGAGATTGCTTAAGGGTTGTAATAATAAAAAAGAACAAACAAAACGAATGAATCCACCTTATTGATTGAAGCTCACTTCATTTCTTGGTGCTTTTATATGATATAAATTCATTAATAAATTTCTGAAGTAAATTTGAATATATCTCAAATTAGAGTGGAAGGCCAACCTTAACGAACCCTCGTGACTTGGGAATCTCTAGCTATTTTGTGATGTAATGTTCTCAAAATAATAATAATAATAATAATAAAAAACACAAAGACATAAGAGATTTATGCCTTGGTCACAACTATACTCTCAACCAACATAAATCATAAAATCTATTCAAATTAAACAAATCGAGAAAAAATCATAACGAATCAAATTGTTTAACGAAATCATTTTAAAAAATAAATTATATTAAAAAAGAGTGTTGTGCACGCTGATTGTTTCGTACGACAATTTGGATATTTAATTGTTCATGAGCAAGATTGGGTTGCGACATTATTGTTTAGACCCAATTCAACTGGTTCATAATTTTTTTAACTCAAATAATTTTCATTAAATAATGAATCGAACTCAATCTGAATATAAATCCAAATATGGTAAACCGTTTGTTTAAGTTTTTGTTTTTAGTAAAACATCAACCTATGTATTTTTAAACATGGTAACTCAATTTCTATATACATTTTGAAATAGGACATTTATTTAAAATTTTCTTTTTAAAATGATGATAAAACAAAAAACAAAATATGCATATATAATTGTATAATATTGTAACGATCCAAAATTTTATACTTAATTTAAGGTCACTACTGTATACGAACTATAAACATTGAATGCGGAAGACTTCATTTAAATTCCATAAAACATAACCTTTAAAACACAGCTATAGACTTACCTGTTTCAAAAACATCTTTAAAATGATACAACAAAAGATCCAAAATAAAATAAATAAGCATTTAAGTTTAAAACATCCTATTCTAGCCTAAGTCTAAGAAAATAAATACCACTATCCTATGCATGTGCCATGATCTCGAGTTGCGATGTCGTCGTCAGCCATACAAAAATGCCTTGCCTTAACTTGAAAAATGTAGTAGCACATGGCTTGAGTATTTAAAGAAATACTCAGTAAGGGACCCCACTATTGAGGTTAAATGCAACAATCACATGCAATGAAATGATGGGACCTATCTTTCGTTTCGTTTTCCCTACGGTGCTGTCCTAACGGGTAATTGTGGACGTGTACCATATACTCTACACACAGCCCATACGTGCGAGTATGGGCTCACCAGCTAGTTCGCACAGCGCTGGGCCACTTTCCTTATCCGGTGGGCATACTCTAGGAGCCCCTTATGCCGGGACCCGTTAGAACTAGTAACTGTCACGGCAGTGTTATGCAAAGCATAACGATCGTTGGTCTGCCATTGGATGTACGCATCCGTATCCTCGTGATGGGATAGGGGTATCCCCCAGATGCATGAACACACATAATGCATGAGGTCCCCACTACTTCTACAATTTCATTATCCTTTAATACAACCCCGCTAGCATTAAGTACATATCATATCATTTTTCATATCGTTTCAGATATCGTTCATCATTCATATCATATCATTTCTCATTCTACCGTTCTCAAATCATACATAATTCTAACGGGGTTATATTTCATGTCATTTATCGTAATTTCATGTCATTCATATCATGCTGTATACACACAATTTAAGAGACCTAACATAACGTTCTATGCTTTTAACATAACATTTCATCATATACACATCATACCATGACATATTGCATCACAATGTATCATATCATAAACAAGTAATAACGTAAACACTTCATAATCATATCATTCTCTAACTTATCATAGCCTTAACGTTCTTATACCTATCACAGACATATCATTACGTGAACGTACCTTAGTCATATCATCACAAGAACTTAACCTAACGCTATCGTTCTATCAATCTATCACAAACCTATCCCTTTCTACCCGTAACCTAACCGTATTCTTCCATCAATCTCTCTTATCCATATCACTCCGATATGTAACCTAACCTTAACGTTTCGTGAACGTATTTTACTCATATCGTTACATTTCATTTTGTGCATCCTTCTTGTATCCTATCTCAAACATATCCTTGAACACATCGTACAATAACTATTATCATACAATTCACATATTATAACATATACATAACATATAGGAAGCATATCGATCCACAGACAATTCACACATATCAATATATATGACACGTGCAGAACCACAGGGCACGTGTCAACATCAAAATATAACCATGCCGATAGTAAGGTCACTTACCTGGCTAACTTAAGTCGTTGTCATGAATATATCTTTAATTAAAGTTTGATTCCGTCCTTTGAAATCCGAGTCAACCTATATGAGCCCATGACATTAGTTTCAGGTTTGAACTCTACAACATTATTTTCTCTAATTTACATTGGTCCATTGTTAAAAGTCTGGTTATATATCTATAATTATATTTTTATTAAAAATCTTATTTTTCATACTGTTGTATAAGAAAGTAGATACAACTATTTCAAGTTATTCTACGCTTTACTGGTCTCTGTATTTACCCTCGTGTGTTTAACTTTTGCTCTATATTTAGTGTGTGGTTTTTAATTCCCTAATTATATTTTTTTTTTAATCTGTTTCCTTCTAATTCTGTTCTCACATTCCAAATTTCTAGTGATCTCTGATTCTAAATCTTTCCTTATCTCAGCGTTTCCTATTAAGAAGTTTTCTTGGCCATTCTATCTTTAATCTATTCATTTACCTACGATAAAAATTTAATCTAATATTACTAATGGGACGTGATTGACTTCTAATTCTGTTCTCACATTCCAAATTTCTAGTGATCTCTGATTCTAAATCTTTCCTTATCTCAGTGTTTCCTATTAAGAAGTTTTCTTGGCCATTCTATCTTTAATCTATTCATTTACCTACCGATAAAAATTTAATCTAATATTACTAATGGGACGTGATTGACTAGAATAGTATACATGATTGACATTTAGTTCTAACTAAAAGCTAGATAATGTAATAATAATTCAATGAATATCTAACTATAATTGGTTGTGATTTCTAAAAAAAAATGATAAAAGAAAATGAAGATTTAATATATACCTTATTCATCATATCTATCTTCACCTAAATCTCTGGTAAATCTCAACTAGGTAAAGTCATTCTCATTTTTTTTTTTCTCAAGTAAATCTGACCATTATTGTTTTTCTTTTTCTTTTTGCAGTAACTACTGTTACTTTCTAGCGTAAGGATGGGTTGAGGAGAGATAATGGTGGGAAGGGATGAGAGGCTAATGGAGAGAAGTGGGGAAATGTTTAATTAATTAATTAATTTATTATTATTATTATTTTAACTATTTTTATAATTATTTTTATTTGTTTATTTCTTTATTTATTTTTGGGCTATTACAAATACTTTTAGAATTGAAAATAAAGTCAGAAGGACGGATTGTTAGTGTCCACGCTTAGGAAGATATAGTTGGGGGCATGTATGGTTAGGTTCCATTTATATATTTAGTGGAATTTGGCATATCTTAACTAAACAGTTTGCATGGAGCTCACTGCACACTTGTATGGTCTGGAGAAGCTTACTTGTCTTATACTTTAGGAGCTTTATCCGTTTTGGTTTTATTACTTGTTGTTTTGTCTGATTCAATAATACTGCTTATCCGAGTGAGTTTTACGGGTCGACTAGACCCAAAGCTTCTCAAGCTCGAACTAACCAATGGAAACTAATCATAAAAAGTTTTATTATTTGAACTCAACTCAACTCAATCTTACCAAAATAAGTTGATAGTCTAACTCAAACTGTATGAGCTGAATTAGGTTGGATTGTGTTGATCGAGTTCTTCAAATCACATCCTTTTTATATGGGATATAAAATTTAAAATATTTAACGTTATTAATCGTATAGGTCAATTACAAGTATGATATATGAATTGAATAGGAAGGAATTAGGGGTGAATTTTGCTTATAAGTGAAGGGAAAAAAAAAAAGAAAGTGTTTTATTGCGAAGGAAAGGGAGATACGAAGGGGAAGGATGAAAAGAAAGGATTCTAAAATGGATTGAGTTGCACATGCTTGCATTTAATACAAAACCAACTACTTTGCTTTATTTGTTAAGCAATCAAAGGACAATTGGTGAGGAATCAAATTATAACTTCTTTCTTTTTAATTTTTTTCTTTTAAAGATTAAGCATGGATGATCAAACCAATCTGTTTTTTTAATTCAGTACACAATATTTGATGGATTGATAATTTGAACCTTTGACCTATTGATCGAAAGAATATGCTATAACCAACTGAGTTATGCTTATTTTGGCAATAAAAACACGTACGTATGAATTTCGTTCGTTGAACTTACACATAATTTCACCAAATATCTGTAACATACGTAGTTTCGATGATGCCCCCACAAGTATGTTCCTTGATTTCATGGAAATAACATAATGAAACAAACATTGTAATATTTACTCGAATAATAATAATAATTCCGTTAAGAATGTGAATAAAATCAGGTCTCCGAATATTCATAAAATTCGAGAACTTTTGATAGCATCATGATTTGTTGCCTTTGTTGAGGATGTGTTTCCTTTTATGCATTCCCATGCACTTCATATTCTCTACGTATTCCCCTTTTTATTCTTCTTCTTATTATTATTCCCTTTTCATATTCTCTCTCAACATTTCCATATCTTTACTCCCTTCTTCCAAATAATCCCTATATTTAAGTTATCACCTCCATCGATGAACCTATCAATTAAGTTCCAAATATAATAAATCCTTTCATTATCTTAAATTACTTTCGTCATTAAAAAAAGAATCTAAAATTTTTTCAAATATGTATAATATGAATTCAGACATCTCAATCATATAATATGATCTTCAAGAAACATGTGAAAAAAAGTGTTGTTCACATTGTCAAAAAATAAATTGAAGCGGCCATTAATGTCAAATTAAATAAGCATCAAATTTCATTTATGTAACAATGGATTCAAGTTATTTCAAGTGGGCTTTCATTTATTTATTTTTTTGTTGGTTACATATTCTTGAACGAATGATTAAAATCGAGAGTATGGTATTTTATTAATGTATTTTCAATTTTAAAAGTTTTGTTTGCTTTTTAGGTTAGACTTACACCATACTAATTATGGTCATAAACTAGAAAGTTATAACTATTGAAATGACTCGGAAAGGTCACGCGTTTCACTTTAATGCTATATAAAGTTATATATAGGTTGTTTTGTAAAAGAAATTTGAAAAATATAGTAAAAAGATTATTTATGATTAAGTTTTTTTTTCTTAGTTCTATATAGTTTAAATTGCTTATAATCATTCCATGATATAATTTATTCTACAACTCATTTGAATCTGAAAGAAATTTTCTTACTTTGAAATATTTGATTAATAAAATAATCTAAAATTTAACTTCAGAAGTGATTTCTTATCATTTTAAATTTCTTCGACATTTTAGATCTAAAGACCTTATTTTGAAGTACGGCTTTTAGATCGAGTTTCTAAGAGTTTTGATCACTTAGAATGAAATCATCTTGATTTGAAAGGTTTTAATATTTGTGATTTAAGGATTTGCATAATCAAAGTTTAGTTATTCTTTAATACAACGGTAATTCCTACTTGAATTTATTTTATGGTACTTTAAACAACATTTTTCTACCTCTTTCTTAAAGTTCATATTCAATAAATCGGATCGAAAAATAGATAAACTAAGGTTAGATAGACAAAAATGGGATTGACCCACGTGCATACCATACGTACGTCACATGCACATTCCTCAACTTCCTTGCATGCTTCCTACTACAATTTTTTCATCCTATTCTACTTTTGTTCTAAACTCATTCTTCCTAGTTGGTACATGTCTCAATTTGATTATTCTACCAAAGTTGTGAACGTTTAACTATGAATCCAATAAGACAAAAATTATGTCAAATAATCAACTATTTTATTTTTCAAGATTTTAAGCTACAATACCTAGTAGTCATCATGGAATTGATGGACATGAGGGTTACAACCTTTCCATTGATAACTAAAGTTTATTTTCAACGTTATAAATAGTTATTCAAGTAGCTTTAGTTAAGTTATCTTGGAGAGGAATTTAAATCACAAGTTTAGAAACAAGGTTTCCATACTCTTGATTTTAATCATCAAGATAATTCAATTTTGGGGTTCTTTGATAATTCAGATCTAAAAATATTGTTATTCAACAAGGTTGTTAGATCAAGAATCTATATTGATGGCCATACAAGCATACCGCATGTGAAAAACAAGACCAATGAACTACACTAGACCCATGAACAACTATTATATTATAAGTTATGTCTCCCTATAATTCTTAAATTGTTGCATACAAAAAAACAAAGATGAACAATGGAAAGGAATCTTTTTCTATATATGGTGAAGTAAAGGGAAGAGAGAGATTAAGGCACTTTCTTTGGTATTACATACAAAATTATATATAAGTTTGATTGCCCAAAATGATTGTTTTTTTGGGCTTTTTCTTAAAGTCAAAATCTCATTCTTTCTCAAAATCCATCCATTCAACAAAATAAGTGCCTCCTATCATTAGTCTTATTCTCTCAATATTTTTACCCAAATATTTTTAAACTTGTTTTACCAATAGAACTATCTCATTTCTTATACATTATTTTTATTTTAATAGATGACTGTCGTTATGTCGAATTACTTGATCATTCAAATTTAATAATAGACATTCGACTTTTGAGATCGTCGTTGACCTTTTATCTGCTAAGTTATGTTCAAATGGAAAATCATGGTGCAATTCTGGTAATTAAGCATAACTCAACTAACACGTAAAGTGTGTCCTTGTTATCGTCACCATGTTGAAGTAAAAAAGAAAAAGAAGGGCAAAAAACTAATTTTCTAAGAGAAAACACCAAAGGACTAAAGTTGTGATGGACTTCAAGTAACCGCTTCAAGGGCATGTGGTGTGTTACAATTGCACTTTTTTGGGACCCCTGCAAGCGATTGTGCAGCAATCACTCTTACCAGTGAGTGAGTTAACCAACTCTATTTCGTGTTGCCTTCAACCGTACGAAGTATATCCAAGCTTCTAATCCCCCTTCGAGAAGAAAGATTTAGAAGATGGGGGCATAGTGATTTTAGAAAGAGAGTTTGGAAGCAAGGCTGAAAGCAATGATGAAACCAATGTTATAAGTTAGCAAGCAAGAAAGACAATACAACGACTTAAATAGCATATAACTCCGTGCAAGAAGAATTGACGACTCATCACATCTCCCTCTAGTACATTTTAAGGCATTTCAAGTCTAACAGTACTAACATAATTTTGCCGAAACGTCATACTCCTAGAAAATATAATAAGAAGCTATACATCATGAAAGTGGTAAAGTAGCACCACACAAGGGGTTTGACATGCAATGGACATGCAGCTATGGACAATATGTATTCGACAAGTATGACTGTGAGATGGTGTACTCTTCTACGGGCCTCGGTACGTGTGGACCGTGTTTAAAGAAAGTGTAACAAAGAAAACATTTTAAGTGAGTGGTTAATGAAACCCTAATTTTCAAATTTGAACTTCAATCGAACCATTAATTAACTTGTTTTCTCATCGTATTTGTATGTTTGAATGTCGAAAAGTTTTCAAATAGGAAATATGAGAAATTCACTCTCGATTACAACTTTACGTTCTAATTGGTTGGTTAACTTATTGACACTGTGAAATTTTAGTATTCGATCAAGTTTATTCAACGGTATGATTTGTTAAAATGTCATCACTCGCCCAATAGGGTTAAGCCCAACCATTGTATGAGTAATTATATTTATGATTTAGGAATTTAGAAATAAATTTAGGAAAATGATATAGGAATTTTAGGAATAAATTTAGGAAAATGTTTGAGGTATTTTAGTAAAAGGTTGAGAAATTTTAGAAATAGATTAACTGTATAAATACCCCTCCATCCTACTTAGTTCATCATCCCAAGAAATCCAAGCAATACAAAATAGTTTCTACAGAGTATTTTGTAAATCCTTCTCGATTGGTCTTAATAAAGTGTGCGAGTGTTTACCACAGAGAGTTGTGTTCAACAATCTGGTATCAGAGCGAGGTTAGTGTAGGTTATCTAATCTCTTGGAATTCTTAATATTCTCTGTGGTTGCAGCTCTGTCTAATATTTCACATCAGAAACGATTTCTTGAAATTAGTAGTTAGTGAGTTTCTTTTGTGTCGTGAGTAGTCTGTGACTCTGCAAGTCTTGTGTCGAAAGAGCTTGTTTGGTATTACTGAGGTATAGCCAACACGATGGGTGATTTCCAAATCTTTGGAGGAATCAAGAAACTCAACAACAACAACTACAACACGTGGGCAACATGCATGATGTCCTATTTACAAGGACATGATCTTTGGGAGATCGTTGGCGGGTGCGAAACTACGCCGCCAGAGGATGATTCTAACGGCGCCTTGCGCAAATGGAGAATCAAAGCAGGCAAAGCAATGTTTGCCCTAAAGACCACAATAGAGGAAGTTTTGTTAGAGCATATTTGGGATGACAAGACACCGAAAGAAGCATGGGACACGTTCATGATATTGTTCTCGAAGAAGAATTATATGAGGCTACAACTTTTTGAAAATGAGTTGTTATCAATTTCACATCATGACATGACAATTGCTCAGTACTTCCACAAGGTCAAGTCGATCTATCGAGAGATTACTAAACTAGACCCGAAGTCTGCCATTGTAGAATCCCGAATGAAGAGGATTATAATCCACGGATTGCGACCAGAATATAGAAGCTTTATTATTGTTGTACAAGGATGACCCACTCAACCATCACTTGTAGAGTTCGAAAATTTGTTAGCCAGTCAAGAAGCCATGACTAAACAAACAGGAGGCATCACGTTGAAGGGTGAAGAAGAAGCACTCTACACAAGTGAAAGCCGGAGCAATAATAGGCTGTCTACAAAACGCGGATACAATGGTGACAAAAGAAGAAGTCACCAAGGAACTGTACAACCAGGGAGAGCTTAGAAAAACGATAACAATAACTCTCAAGGGAAAAGATTTGAGGGCATTTGCTACAATTGCGGGAAAAAGGGCCACATGTCTAGAGATTGTTGGTCCAATAAAAAATCTGTCGAAAGCAATGTGGCATTCTCCAACATGGAGATGGAGAAAGAATGGGATGCAGCGGTACTATATGCTATAGAAGAAGAGCTAGCACTCATGGCGATGATGGGAGACCATATCGATTATGAGAATGATTGGATCATTAATTCAGGATACTCAAACTNGTATTGTTATGCCAAGAATGTATCCATGAAAATGTTTATGAAAGACGAGTGTACGATCTGCATATTATATGATCTGAAGTTGAGGGGACCTCATGCATTTTTAGGTGTCAATACACATTGGGATACTTCTCCGTTATGATTAATACGNAGAGGGGTGGCCCTCAGAGAAGGAAGTATTACCAGGCCTTGAGAAAATTGAAGAAATTCTTCTAACGAGATAGCAAACTGAAGAGATTCTTCCACAGAAGACGTGGAAGCAAACTGTACACATTTGCTTCAGTGCTGATGTGCCTGACGATTCAAGTGACACTAGTGTTGGTGAGCAAGAAGTGACTCAACCAAGCGAACCTAGTGAGAAACAAAGGGCACCTCAACAACTAAGACAGTTAGAAATAATCCAAAAGTCAAGTCTAGAGTATGTCAACGCAGCTATTATAGAAGACGAAGTTAATGAGTCGGAGACATATGAAGAAGCATCACAAAACTCAGCTTGGCAGAAATCAATGGAGGAAGAAATTATAGCCCAAGNAAGGAAGTATTACCAGGCCTTGAGAAAATTGAAGAAATTCTTCTAACGAGATAGCAAACTGAAGAGATTCTTCCACAGAAGACGTGGAAGCAAACTGTACACATTTGCTTCAGTGCTGATGTGCCTGACGATTCAAGTGACACTAGTGTTGGTGAGCAAGAAGTGACTCAACCAAGCGAACCTAGTGAGAAACAAAGGGCACCTCAACAACTAAGACAGTTAGAAATAATCCAAAAGTCAAGTCTAGAGTATGTCAACGCAGCTATTATAGAAGACGAAGTTAATGAGTCGGAGACATATGAAGAAGCATCACAAAACTCAGCTTGGCAGAAATCAATGGAGGAAGAAATTATAGCCCAAGAACATAATCAAACTTGGGAACTAGTGCCAAGACTAGAAGATGTCAAACCCATCTCTTGCAAGTGGGTCTACAAAATAAAGCGTCGACCGGATGGATCAATCGAGAGATACAAGGCTCGCCTCGTAGCTCGAGGATTTTCTCAACAATATGGACAAGACTATGATGAAACANTCAACAATATGGACAAGACTATGATGAAACATTTAGTCCAGTGGCAAAGATCACTACCGTACGAGTTCTGCTAGCACTCGCAGCAAGTAAAGATTGGAAACTGTGGCAATTCGATGTGAAGAATGCTTTCTTGCATNTCGTGTGTAGAGAAAAAGTATGCATCCAACTTTACTGGAAAGCGGAGTTCAATGTCATTTATGTATTTCGTGATCCAACAGTGGGATTACTTAGTATTCCTTAAAATACTCAAGTCAAGTACTACTTTTATTTTTACGGTCATGCAATCGAANCAAGTAAAGATTGGAAACTGTGGCAATTCGATGTGAAGAATGCTTTCTTGCATGGAGAGTTAGACAGGGAGATTTACATGAACCAACCAAAGGGATTTGAGAGTGCAACTAATCCTAATCATGTATANATACTCCTAGAAAATATAATAAGAAACTATACATCATGAAAGCAGTTAAGTAGCACGACATGAGGGGTTTGGCATGCAATAGACATGCAGCTATAGACAACATGTATTGGACAAGTATGTCAAAAAAAAAAGTGAAGTATAAAGAACAACTTCAGGGGATAGATTCGTTGTACTAAGAACCTTAGGCACTTATACTTTTAAACTCTTTTGTGGCTGTGAATAGAACATACCTCTAATGAGTATCGGTAAGGAGTTGTGAGAAAGAACGGACAAATTTCCTGAACTTTCTTAATAATAAGTTAAAAACAACTAAAAATTCTCATAAATAAATCACTAACTATATTCTTAAACTTCACCACAAATGGGTAACTACTAACAATTATCTTAAATAAATCTCTAACCATTTTTCTAAANTGATCGCACAGATGAAGGATTGTTTCTCTGCCAACAAAAGTATACAAGAGATATGCTTTAGAAGTTCAGCATGTGAGAATGTAAACAAGCTTCAACACCGATAGAGACAAATGCCAAGATATGTGCACATGAAGGCAAAAAGTTGAATGATGAAACGACATACCAACAACTGATAGGTAGTCTTATCTACCTAACTTTAACTCGGCCTGATATTTCTTATGCAGTTGGAGTCATGAGTCGGTACATGCAAAATCCAAAGAAGCCTCATCTGGATGCGGCTCGACGGGTCTTGAGATATGTCAAAGGTACAATCGACCATGGTCTTCTGTACAAAAGAAGCAAAGACTGCAAGCTAGTTGGATACTGTGATGCTGATTATGCAGGAGACCACGATACTCGAAGATCAACCACTGGATATGTGTTCAAGTTGGGTTCGGGAACAATTTCTTGGTGTAGCAAAAGACAAACAATAGTATCGTTGTCAACTACAGAAGCAAAGTATAGAGCAGCAGCTGAAGCAGCTCAGGAAAGTACGTGGCTGAAACTCTTGATGGAAGATTTGCACCAGAGAGTTGACTATCCAATATCACTTCATTGCACCAACCAATCTGCGATTCGCCTAGCAGAAAATCCGGTGTTTCATGCTAGAACAAAGCATGTGGAGGTACACTACCATTTCATTAGAGAGAAAGTCTTGAAAAAAGAAATCGAGATGCAGCAAATCAAGACAGATGATCAAGTGGCAGACTTGTTTACAAAAGGGCTGAATACTGGAACACATGAGAGTTTTCGCTGTCAGCTCAACATGGTGCAACAAATGAGGACTAGTGTTGAGGGGGAGTGTTAAAATGTCATCACTGGCCCAATAGGGTTTCCAACCATTGTATGAGTAATTATATTTATGATTAAATAAATTTAGGGAAAATGATTTAGGGATTTTACAAATAAATTTAAGAGATATTTAAGTATTTTAGGAAAAACGGTGAGAAATTTTAGGAATAGATACTGTCTATAAATACCCCTTCATACCATACTACTTAGTTCATCGTCCCAAGAAATCCAAGCGATACAAAATAGTTTCTAGGGAGTGTTTTGTAAATCTCTTCACAAAATAGTTTCTAGAGAATGTTTTGTAAATCTCTTCTCGATTGGTCTTTAATAAAGTGTGCGAATCTTTCCCACAAAGAGTTGTGTTCAACATAATTAAGATTTCATTTTAATCTCTTTTCTTCAATTTTCTTTAGAGCGAACATGGAACGTGTTGACAACACTCAAAATATTTTTCTTATAGAAAAATGTCCTCCCATTAAGCTCACAACTATATCTTGGTGAATACACTTGTTGTAGTCGTTAGAATGTTATGTCACATGCGCACTTATTAAAAAATGTCCAAAAATAAAAATTAACAAATAAGGGAAGTATAAAGAATAACTTGAGGGAGAGTTTTCTTGTACTAAGAACTTTAAGTACTTATACTTTTCAACTCTTTTGTGGCGGTGAATAAAGCATACATATGATGAGTATTTGTTGGGGGAGAAAGCACTAAAAAAATTTCTAAGAAGTTAAAATCCTTGACAATTCTCTTAAATAAATCACGGACTATTTTCGTAAACTTGCTTCACTCCACAATTTGGCAACTACTGACCATTCTCTTAAATAAATTTCTAACCATTTTTTTGAACGTGTCTAAGCTAATAACTATTTTTACTAAGTCAAGCTATTGACTCACATTTTCCTTTGGAAGTTTGACTTTGTTCGAGATTCTTCACTCTGAGCAACCTTTACCTACACACATACTCATACATATACTATGACGTACCTATGTATCCTACACTCCCCAGCTTGACGAAACTAGATTGCTCGATAATTCCGATAGACCCAACAATGCCGACGACGACGAGCACGACGGGATCTGCAAAATCGACGACATTATCATGTCAATTTGCTCCATTGCCATTTGATTGGCTGCCAAGCATTGATCTTGTGGGTAATAACCATTTGGAAAGCTTGATAATTTGGTAAATGGGTCAAGATCTTGCGAAGGAGCTGAAATTTGTGGAACTGATGAGCAAATATTTTCCTCACCAACTTCGCATAATTTTGCGGGATGCAAAATCGAACCATCGACGTATTGAGGTAGTGTAGTCATTGGAGTGACAAACTCTCCGCTTGCAACCATTAGTTGATCGGAGTCGAGCGATTGGGAACGGTATCCTCCCAATGACTGCCACGACGGAGGGTTATGAGGTAAAAGGTTTGTTGAGGGGGAAAACGAAGGCAGCAAATGAACCAAATTGGCATTTGGATTGAGATTGGAAAATTGTTGAAGCTTATAATCAATGAGATCATAACCAGCTTGTAGAGTTGAAGTTGGAAGACATGGCTGATCTTGATGGGCTGAGGTGGTCAGAATCAAATTAGGGTTTGCATTGAGAATAAAGAAGCCCTCATTATTAATGGAAACATTAGGGTTTTGGAGATGGCCAGAAAAGGTGGTCAAAGCTGAAACCTCATGAGAGATCAGCTTCTTTTTTATGTTCGAATTCCAAAAATTCTTCACTTCATTGTCCGTTCTTCCCGGTAGTTGCTTTGCTATCTGAGCCCATCTGAAAGAAACCCGAAAGCAAAAAGAGGTTTAGAAAGTTTCGAGACTCGGGTTCAGAATCAAAGTTGATATCTTTTTTTCTCTCTATATATAGGTCGGTGTGCAACATTTTCGGTAATTTAGTATCCTTATATGCACGAAGATAATCAATTTGACCGGAAGAGAAATTAGAGAGTAAAAAAAAGAAAGACACCTGTTGCCAAGAATGCTATGAAGTTGAACAATGAGGGCAGCTTCTTGGGGGGAGAAGCTCCCACGTTTAAGGTCGGGTCTTAGATAATTTATCCATCGAAGCCTGCAACTTTTTCCGCATCGTTGTAAGCCTACAAAACATACTNCATTGCCATTTGATTGGCTGCCAAGCATTGATCTTGTGGGTAATAACCATTTGGAAAGCTTGATAATTTGGTAAATGGGTCAAGATCTTGCGAGGGAGCTGAAATTTGTGGAACAGATGAGCAAATATTTTCCTCACCAACTTCGCATAATTTTGCGGGATGCAAAATCGAACCATCGACGTATTGAGGTAGTGTAGTCATTGGAGTGACAAACTCTCCGCTTGCAACCATTAGTTGATCGGAGTCGAGCGATTGGGAACGGTATCCGCCCAATGACTGCCACGACGGAGGGTTATGAGGTAAAAGGTTTGTTGAGGGGGAAAACGAAGGCAGCAAATGAACCAAATTGGCATTTGGATTGAGATTGGAAAATTGTTGAAGCTTATAATCAATGAGATCATAACCAGCTTGTAGAGTTGAAGTTGGAAGACATGGCTGATCTTGATGGGCTGAGGTGGTCAGAATCAAATTAGGGTTTGCATTGAGAATAAAGAAGCCCTCATTATTAATGGAAACATTAGGGTTTTGGAGATGGCCAGAAAAGGTGGTCAAAGCTGAAACCTCATGAGAGATCAGCTTCTTTTTTATGTTCGAATTCCAAAAATTCTTCACTTCATTGTCCGTTCTTCCCGGTAGTTGCTTTGCTATCTGAGCCCATCTGAAAGAAACCCGAAAGCAAAAAGAGGTTTAGAAAGTTTCGAGACTCGGGTTCAGAATCAAAGTTGATATCTTTTTTTCTCTCTATATATAGGTCGGTGTGCAACATTTTCGGTAATTTAGTATCCTTATATGCACGAAGATAATCAATTTGACCGGAAGAGAAATTAGAGAGTAAAAAAAAGAAAGACACCTGTTGCCAAGAATGCTATGAAGTTGAACAATGAGGGCAGCTTCTTGGGGGGAGAAGCTCCCACGTTTAAGGTCGGGTCTTAGATAATTTATCCATCGAAGCCTGCAACTTTTTCCGCATCGTTGTAAGCCTACAAAACATACTGAAAAATTATTTGAAGGATGAAACAATATGATTGAAATTTATGGAAACTCAACTCCGGAGTTAAGCTTTCGAGTTTAGTAATAATTGTGAGGGGGAAAAGAGAAGGTAATTACCAGCAAGCTTAGTAATAATTNGATCTTGCGAAGGAGCTGAAATTTGTGGAACTGATGAGCAAATATTTTCCTCACCAACTTCGCATAATTTTGCGGGATGCAAAATCGAACCATCGACGTATTGAGGTAGTGTAGTCATTGGAGTGACAAACTCTCCGCTTGCAACCATTAGTTGATCGGAGTCGAGCGATTGGGAACGGTATCCTCCCAATGACTGCCACGACGGAGGGTTATGAGGTAAAAGGTTTGTTGAGGGGGAAAACGAAGGCAGCAAATGAACCAAATTGGCATTTGGATTGAGATTGGAAAATTGTTGAAGCTTATAATCAATGAGATCATAACCAGCTTGTAGAGTTGAAGTTGGAAGACATGGCTGATCTTGATGGGCTGAGGTGGTCAGAATCAAATTAGGGTTTGCATTGAGAATAAAGAAGCCCTCATTATTAATGGAAACATTAGGGTTTTGGAGATGGCCAGAAAAGGTGGTCAAAGCTGAAACCTCATGAGAGATCAGCTTCTTTTTTATGTTCGAATTCCAAAAATTCTTCACTTCATTGTCCGTTCTTCCCGGTAGTTGCTTTGCTATCTGAGCCCATCTGAAAGAAACCCGAAAGCAAAAAGAGGTTTAGAAAGTTTCGAGACTCGGGTTCAGAATCAAAGTTGATATCTTTTTTTCTCTCTATATATAGGTCGGTGTGCAACATTTTCGGTAATTTAGTATCCTTATATGCACGAAGATAATCAATTTGACCGGAAGAGAAATTAGAGAGTAAAAAAAAGAAAGACACCTGTTGCCAAGAATGCTATGAAGTTGAACAATGAGGGCAGCTTCTTGGGGGGAGAAGCTCCCACGTTTAAGGTCGGGTCTTAGATAATTTATCCATCGAAGCCTGCAACTTTTTCCGCATCGTTGTAAGCCTACAAAACATACTGAAAAATTATTTGAAGGATGAAACAATATGATTGAAATTTATGGAAACTCAACTCCGGAGTTAAGCTTTCGAGTTTAGTAATAATTGTGAGGGGGAAAAGAGAAGGTAATTACCAGCAAGCTTAGTAATAATTGTAAGTAGAAATGTAATTGACAAGCTTCTCGTCTTCCTCGGGTGACCAAAGCCCTCTCTTCACTTTCTGTTTGTTACAGCAAGAATGGTGCCCCATATCCTCTCTCTCTCTCTTAGAGGGTTATGCTTTAGAGAGAGAAGAAGAAATGAAAAAAGAAAGAGAGAGTGAATGACATTATGGGAGTGTGAAGGGAAGGGAAAGGGGTAATGAATTTAATGTAGGGGAAGCTGTACGGTTGTGGGCCGCTTAGGGCTCATGCCAAATGCCCTACAACCTCTCCTTTTCGTGTCTACCAAAAATACTACGGGAGTATGAAAAAAAATTATATACTAGTATAGACTCCATAGGTGAATACCTAAATAAAAAAAATGTAGTCAAACGGAGTATAATGGTGAGATCCCACTTCGATTGAAAAAAGAAACGAGTGTCAATGAAGACGCTTGGCTCCGAAAGGGGCTAGATAAACACAACTACTATNGTCCGTTCTTCCCGGTAGTTGCTTTGCTATCTGAGCCCATCTGAAAGAAACCCGAAAGCAAAAAGAGGTTTAGAAAGTTTCGAGACTCGGGTTCAGAATCAAAGTTGATATCTTTTTTTCTCTCTATATATAGGTCGGTGTGCAACATTTTCGGTAATTTAGTATCCTTATATGCACGAAGATAATCAATTTGACCGGAAGAGAAATTAGAGAGTAAAAAAAAGAAAGACACCTGTTGCCAAGAATGCTATGAAGTTGAACAATGAGGGCAGCTTCTTGGGGGGAGAAGCTCCCACGTTTAAGGTCGGGTCTTAGATAATTTATCCATCGAAGCCTGCAACTTTTTCCGCATCGTTGTAAGCCTACAAAACATACTGAAAAATTATTTGAAGGATGAAACAATATGATTGAAATTTATGGAAACTCAACTCCGGAGTTAAGCTTTCGAGTTTAGTAATAATTGTGAGGGGGAAAAGAGAAGGTAATTACCAGCAAGCTTAGTAATAATTGTAAGTAGAAATGTAATTGACAAGCTTCTCGTCTTCCTCGGGTGACCAAAGCCCTCTCTTCACTTTCTGTTTGTTACAGCAAGAATGGTGCCCCATATCCTCTCTCTCTCTCTTAGAGGGTTATGCTTTAGAGAGAGAAGAAGAAATGAAAAAAGAAAGAGAGAGTGAATGACATTATGGGAGTGTGAAGGGAAGGGAAAGGGGTAATGAATTTAATGTAGGGGAAGCTGTACGGTTGTGGGCCGCTTAGGGCTCATGCCAAATGCCCTACAACCTCTCCTTTTCGTGTCTACCAAAAATACTACGGGAGTATGAAAAAAAATTATATACTAGTATAGACTCCATAGGTGAATACCTAAATAAAAAAAATGTAGTCAAACGGAGTATAATGGTGAGATCCCACTTCGATTGAAAAAAGAAACGAGTGTCAATGAAGACGCTTGGCTCCGAAAGGGGCTAGATAAACACAACTACTATCATTTTTTTACGCAATTTTCATATATGTAAGATATTTTGGATCGACCCTAAATTTTGTGTTGGTTAAGTTGGTGTTCGAGCAACACGAATAGATTTGACAATCTAACTCAACTCAATCCAACACTCCTTTATCATAATCGCACTTTTGATAACGGTGAACTTCCGATTGTGCGGCATTCACTTCCCAACAACAAGTGAGTTAAGCCAATTTGTTCTTACATCGCCTATGGTCATGCTCGAGCCTCTGACCCTGGATCAAGAAGAAAGTTTTAGAAAACGGGGTAGAGAGATTTCAAAAGAGAGCTTTGAAAGTAAGATTTGAAAGATTAAAATTGGTGTTAAATGTGATGCAAGCAAAAAGACAACAACAACAACTTACAGCATATAACTATCGGGTAGGGAGATATGACTGTCCAACACTCCTTTTTGAGTTAGATTGAGTTGTCGAGTTGTTGTTTTTTTTTTTTAATTACATTAAAAAAGAAATCATACTTCTTTACAATTCATTAATAACTAAATTCTCATAAAACTCAAATATCAAACATTTATAAGCCACAACTAATTAAGATGGGTTACAAATGTCAAATATTTTTTAATCTTCGTAATAATCTTAAAAGTAAGGGTAGACTAGGTTGGATAGTAACTCTATTTTCGAGTGGCAAGAAAATGTCAATCTCATAATGGACTCGAATTTTTTGTTTTTAAAAAATTCAATCCAGCCCAACCCAACCCAACCCAAATAAAAATAAAAAATAAAATAAAATACCTCCCAGTCCACACCCTCCCTTTCTTTAAACTGCCGATCCATACCCACTCTGGCCATTCAACCTTCTATTTCTGAGTGTGAGATATAGAGAGAGTGAGACGAACGCAAACAGACTAATTTTCCTCGGGTTACAACATCGGCGAGATCGAAGGAACAACTCAGCATTCCATCGAGAATGAGGCACTCGATAGGAGAGACCATTGCTAACCCGAACAAACATGATATGATATGTTGAATAATATGATAAGTTGAATGATATGACATATTGAATGATACAGTACGTTGGAAGATATAATATGTTATGTTTTATGACATACACGACATGCAATGAAATGTTTTGATATGAAGCACAACCTTGAGACATGTTTTGCTGTGTTACCAATGAAATGGAGAAACATGGGGTGTCTTATATAGTTTAATTAGTGTGAAAATGTTGGGATCTCATGCACACATGTATGTCACATGCATTGGATATTTCTCCTTATGATGAGTACGAACCCTTACATTATGAAAATGAAAATGATTGTTNACCTTGAGACATGTTTTGCTGTGTTACCAATGAAATGGAGAAAAATGGAGGTGTCTTATATAGTTTAATTAATGTAAAAATGTTGGGATCTCATGCACACATGTATGTCACATGTATTGGATATTTCTCCTTATGATGAGTACGAACCCTTACATTATGAAAATGAAAATGATTGTTATGTTTAACATGATGCTACAACGGACACTATTTCTTCCTAGTGTTCAGCAACAACACTAGAGATGCTAGCCCTACCAGTACGAGGACTAAGGGGTGTGCGAATCACTTGGAGGGTCCATATTCACACATATGATTCGTGTGTAGAGTAGTAAATACACANAAAATAAAATAAAATACCTCCCAGTCCACACCCTCCCTTTCTTTAAACTGCCGATCCATACCCACTCTGGCCATTCAACCTTCTATTTCTGAGTGTGAGATATAGAGAGAGTGAGACGAACGCAAACAGACTAATTTTCCTCGGGTTACAACATCGGCGAGATCGAAGGAACAACTCAGCATTCCATCGAGAATGAGGCACTCGATAGGAGAGACCATTGCTAACCCGAACAAACATGATATGATATGTTGAATAATATGATAAGTTGAATGATATGACATATTGAATGATACAGTACGTTGGAAGATATAATATGTTATGTTTTATGACATACACGACATGCAATGAAATGTTTTGATATGAAGCACAACCTTGAGACATGTTTTGCTGTGTTACCAATGAAATGGAGAAACATGGGGTGTCTTATATAGTTTAATTAGTGTGAAAATGTTGGGATCTCATGCACACATGTATGTCACATGCATTGGATATTTCTCCTTATGATGAGTACGAACCCTTACATTATGAAAATGAAAATGATTGTTATGTTTAACATGATGCTACAACGGACACTATTTCTTCCTAGTGTTCAGCAACAACACTAGAGATGCTAGCCCTACCAGTACGAGGACTAAGGGGTGTGCGAATCACTTGGAGGGTCCATATTCACACATATGATTCGTGTGTAGAGTAGTAAATACACATTCGATGACTCGAATAAGAAAGTTATCTAAGAGAATACAATTTTAAATGATAGGTCTCATTCATATTTTATGTGTGTGCATTCCCTAACCCTAATAGTGTAGTCACTTACTATTATTTCTTGGAATAAATACTAAGTCACATGCTATTTTTATATTTCAGGTAAAGGCAAGACACTTTATATGGTTGACGATGGCATCACATCAAAGGCCATAGAACCTATATAGGGTAGTTGTATTTATTTTTCATAGACTTTAGGTTAGTGTAGGTCACTGCTCGTTTAATACTTTCTTTTGTTTTATTTTAATTTTCTTTAAATATTTTCCTTATTTTACCTTAAGACTCTGAATTAAACATAAAAGTCTATGACATCGTATTATAGAATTATTTTAAATGAATGTTTCTGCGTAAAAAGATTATATAATATACATGGTAGAGATTCTAGTTCCTTTAGAAACTTGGGTCATTATAATTAATCTCATAACTTATTATAAATGATAAGCAAATGTATCTTAAAGTTTTTTATGATGGTAACACATTGTTGCTCCATAGTCTCGAAACTTTGATACGTTATCTCTACAAACCATACAAAAGTAGGTATCACATAAAAAATGAATCCGTAGCAAGAATCAATTAAAATATTTTACAACTCAAAAACCGTCACTTCAATCATTATAACAGATATATTATTCTCGTTATAATAACTCATTATTTTCTCTCTTGAGCTTATTTCAACGTAGTAGTCATACTATAGGTTTAGATAGCTCAACTTATTTGAACTTGTCTTGGTCATATGATTTATATCACCTAGTCCACCTAAACTCATCACAATACTTATGGTTCACATTAGTTGGCTCAACTTATATTTGAGTTTACATGGATAACTCCTTTGAGCTTATCTCTATATTAGGGTTCACATAGTTGGACTCAATTCTATGTTTGGATTCATATTATTTAGGCATGACCCTATTATAATCACATCATCGTGATGAATCATTTAAGCATGACTCTATTATAATCACATCATATAAATGTAAGGAATGACATTACTGTCGTTAGAAAATATCCAACAATAATTATATCATACACACACATGAAGTGACCTTGCAACCCTTAAGACACAACCCTAGCAGAATCGTTTCATATGCATGCAAGGATTGACTTTACAAACTATAAGGATAGAACCCTAGTAGAATCATTTCATATATACGTAAGGAGTGACCTTACAAACCATTAGAACACGACTTAAGTAAAATCATTTTATATGCATGTAAAGAATGATCTGAGCAAAATCATTGCAAATCTAAAAGAGTGACCTTTCACGCTATGGTTGAAGCACAAATAAGTCTAGCACATTTTACTTTTAAGCTTTAAGCCTTAATATGCAATCTCCTCCCTAGGCTTTAAACAATATTATAGTTTACTATTCATATTATAGCTTTACTCATTCCATTTATAGCTCAAACCCTACAAGTAGATCCTATAATGTCTTGTACCTATGTTTATTCCCATTCATAATATCATAAGATTAGATAAATTAAGTCATACTTAATCATTGTTCGACTCAAACTATAACATAAAATACTCTTTTACACTCAATAATATTTTTTTTTTTTTTTTTCCTTCAAATTCTTTGAAATCTACAAATTAAGCCATAAAATTAGTATAATAAGTATATAGATAATGAAATTATATGAAATTAAATTTTACCCATATTAAATTTTTACATATGAGATCCATTTTTTACTTTTCCCAAGACAAGAGAGTTAGAGTAAAAAGGGTGTTTCAAAAAAGGTTAATAGGAGCATAGTGGAGTTATGAATTATTGTACTCTTGTTTTTTCTATAAAGATGATAGAGTTTGAATGGTTTTCTTCTAGAAAAGTCAATATCATGTCCTGCTCTTTGCTTATATGATCAAATGTATCAAATTCTCAACGTCTTTACACAAAATCAAAACCATTTCCTTTCTAAATCCTCTCAAATCATAATACAATTTTGTTTTATTCTATGTCTTTTATTTTTCAAATATAATCTCGTGTTTAGACTGAACCACACCTACCTTTAGTACATTTTATTTGATATTCATATGATGTGAGATCTCATGTCGGTTGGAGAGGAGAACGAAATATCCTTTATAAGTGCGTGAAAACCTTCTCTTAGCGGACGTATTTTTAAAACCGTGTGGCTGACGACGATACGTAATGGGTCAAAGCAGATAATATCTGCTACTGGTGAACTTGAGTTGTAACAAATGGTATCAAAGCCAGTAACAGGACGGTGCGAGGCAAGGGTTGAAAAAGGGCTAGACCCTCTCCATAGTAGACTCGTTTTAAAACCGTGAGGCTGACGACGATACGTAATGGACCAAAGCGGACAATATCTGCTAGCGGTGGACTTGAGTTGTTATAAATGGTATCAAAGTTAGTCACCTGGTGGTACGAGATATGAGAAAGAGTAGGGCTAGACCCTCTCCATAGTAGAAGTGTTTTAAAACTGTAAGGCTGACGGTGATACGTAATAGGCTAAATCAGACAATATTTGTTAGCGGTGGGCTTGAACTATTACATTTAAGTTCTTCAAACATAGCTTAATTAATTAAATCTACGAGGTTAGAATTGAAGTATACATCCCCATTATACTGTCCTAAAATTTTAAGAGAGAGAGAAAAAGATATCCGATTAGTCACCAAGTGATTAATACAAGACGAAAACCTAGCAGACATTTTTGTGAAGCTATGTGCAATGTCATCTCACCATCATCTCATCAAATAAAGAACAACATTTTATCATCTTCATCAAGTGCTTGCTTCAATATTTGGTGAACATTTGAAAGATACATTTATGTCATTTGCTCTTCCAATAATTTTTCTTTATTTGTATTGCACTCATTAATCATTAATGATTCAACCACTTATTTGTCAGTATTTTATTTGTTGATATTAACCTTGTATTCTTGAGTACCAATCTACTTACTCCTCGCTTCTAAAATGAATTTTTCTAGCATGTTTTGTCCTCACTTATATATATTCTAGAAAAAATTTCAGAAGCAAAACACGTTTAAGTATAGATTTTCACCGAAAAGGAAGTGTATCTTATTGGTATAGGTAGTAACTTTCAATTCTTTTAAGCATGTCCCAGTCATTTTATCTTCAGGATCACTCTCGTTTAGATAGACCTTTGGTTCAAACATGCCTCCTTTGAATTACGAATCCTTATTTAAATCTTGGGTTTGGGTAATTACATGAACTTATCGAATTACCACTCTTTTTCGTAATGGATTCAAACCTCAAATCTTTTAATCGCACATTCATACTTTATATTANTTACTCATTCCATTTATAGCTCAAACCCTACAAGTAGATCCTATAATGTCTTGTACCTATGTTTATTCCCATTCATAATATCATAAGATTAGATAAATTAAGTCATACTTAATCATTGTTCGACTCAAACTATAACATAAAATACTCTTTTACACTCAATAATAAATTTTTTTTTTTTTTTTCCTTCAAATTCTTTGAAATCTACAAATTAAGCCATAAAATTAGTATAATAAGTATATAGATAATGAAATTATATGAAATTAAATTTTACCCATATTAAATTTTTACATATGAGATCCATTTTTTACTTTTCCCAAGACAAGAGAGTTAGAGTAAAAAGGGTGTTTCAAAAAAGGTTAATAGGAGCATAGTGGAGTTATGAATTATTGTACTCTTGTTTTTTCTATAAAGATGATAGAGTTTGAATGGTTTTCTTCTAGAAAAGTCAATATCATGTCCTGCTCTTTGCTTATATGATCAAATGTATCAAATTCTCAACGTCTTTACACAAAATCAAAACCATTTCCTTTCTAAATCCTCTCAAATCATAATACAATTTTGTTTTATTCTATGTCTTTTATTTTTCAAATATAATCTCGTGTTTAGACTGAACCACACCTACCTTTAGTACATTTTATTTGATATTCATATGATGTGAGATCTCATGTCGGTTGGAGAGGAGAACGAAATATCCTTTATAAGTGCGTGAAAACCTCTCCTTAGCGGACGTATTTTTAAAACCGTGTGGCTGACGACGATACGTAATGGGTCAAAGCAGATAATATCTGCTACTGGTGAACTTGAGTTGTAACAAATGGTATCAAAGCCAGTAACAGGACGGTGCGAGGCAAGGGTTGAAAAAGGGCTAGACCCTCTCCATAGTAGACTCGTTTTAAAACCGTGAGGCTGACGACGATACGTAATGGACCAAAGCGGACAATATCTGCTAGCGGTGGACTTGAGTTGTTATAAATGGTATCAAAGTTAGTCACCTGGTGGTACGAGATATGAGAAAGAGTAGGGCTAGACCCTCTCCATAGTAGAAGTGTTTTAAAACTGTAAGGCTGACGGTGATACGTAATAGGCTAAATCAGACAATATTTGTTAGCGGTGGGCTTGAACTATTACATTTAAGTTCTTCAAACATAGCTTAATTAATTAAATCTACGAGGTTAGAATTGAAGTATACATCCCCATTATACTGTCCTAAAATTTTAAGAGAGAGAGAAAAAGATATCCGATTAGTCACCAAGTGATTAATACAAGACGAAAACCTAGCAGACATTTTTGTGAAGCTATGTGCAATGTCATCTCACCATCATCTCATCAAATAAAGAACAACATTTTATCATCTTCATCAAGTGCTTGCTTCAATATTTGGTGAACATTTGAAAGATACATTTATGTCATTTGCTCTTCCAATAATTTTTCTTTATTTGTATTGCACTCATTAATCATTAATGATTCAACCACTTATTTGTCAGTATTTTATTTGTTGATATTAACCTTGTATTCTTGAGTACCAATCTACTTACTCCTCGCTTCTAAAATGAATTTTTCTAGCATGTTTTGTCCTCACTTATATATATTCTAGAAAAAATTTCAGAAGCAAAACACGTTTAAGTATAGATTTTCACCGAAAAGGAAGTGTATCTTATTGGTATAGGTAGTAACTTTCAATTCTTTTAAGCATGTCCCAGTCATTTTATCTTCAGGATCACTCTCGTTTAGATAGACCTTTGGTTCAAACATGCCTCCTTTGAATTACGAATCCTTATTTAAATCTTGGGTTTGGGTAATTACATGAACTTATCGAATTACCACTCTTTTTCGTAATGGATTCAAACCTCAAATCTTTTAATCGCACATTCATACTTTATATTAGTTGAATTACGTTTAAAATGTATGAATTTTGTTAAAAAAAAATGTATCAAATCTATCAGTATACTGTGACAAAAGAATGAAGCTGACTAAGGAATAATATTTAATACTAGAGTACTATATTAAACTTGATTATGTTCACATTTAATGATCTGAATAAAGACAACAAAATTTAATTTTATACTTTTTGACTGTTCATTCAAATAATTAATGCCAATAATATTCTCTTTATGTTCCTTGTTTGTTCATACACAATAATTCCTCAAAATACAAATCACTTTCAAATTGTACGAGATAGTGTTAATTTCGAAAAATTAGGTGCAGCAGAGACAGGGATTTGGTCCCCATCTAATTATTAAAAAATTTATAAATTATTTATTATTTTCCTTTGACTTATTTTGCTTTTTACTGGTCCACTCTAACTAATTAAGTATCACTTGTTGAGTTAGGGAGCAAGTTATGGAGTCTGCTCACTGTATTTATAGCTTGGTCAATGGCTATATCCGGTAAAGCTATACTTGGTAAAGCCATATATGGTGAAGCTATATCCGGTAAAGCTATATATGGTACATAGCTATATATAGTAGATGGTTAAATCTGGTAAAGCTATATTTAGTAGACTGAACCATATATATATCCCGTCCAGTAAAGCTTTGAAATGTACTTTCTATTCTCTGTACTCTCTTGTTGTACATGCCTGAAGTCATCAATAAAAAATCCTTTTAGCCAGAGTTCTCCTTGCAATTCTCTCTATCCTTTTCTTTGTGATCATCTAGATCGAGCGTGTGTGTTGTGCAATCCTAACATCACTCTCACCCTTAACCTTTTAAAACATATTTGCTAGGGAGAGGTTTTCACATATTTATTGAGTGATCTCATATCAGTTGAAGAAGGGAACAAAACATTCTTTATAAGAGTGTAAAAACCTCCCCTAACAGACGCATTTTAAAAAGTGTGAAACTGACGGCGAGATGTAATGGAACAAAGCATACAATATCTGCTATTGGTGGGTTTGAGTTGTTATAAGTGGTATAAGAGCCAAGATATCGAGCAGTGTGCCAACAAGAATGCTGGATAAACTTCGAAGGAGTTAAATTGAGATCCTACATCATAAACAATTTTTTATATTAAATTATTATGTTATATTCAAATTGGTTGGAATGATGATTCNGTGGGTTTGAGTTGTTATAAGTGGTATAAGAGCCAAGATATCGAGCAGTGTGCCAACAAGAATGCTGGATAAACTTCGAAGGAGTTAAATTGAGATCCTACATCATAAACAATTTTTTATATTAAATTATTATGTTATATTCAAATTGGTTGGAATGGTGATTCTCNTAAATTATTATGTTATATTCAAATTGGTTGGAATGATGATTCTCTAAATTATTTAAATGAATGAGTCATTTTCAAAACGACAGCTGCACATAATATTGGACAAATTTGTATGACGCAAGAGATTAAATATCAACGGCGAATTTGATAAAGTGAATATAACTTTTTTTGATAAGGTATGGAGAAATCCGAATGAATGATATGTCAAATAATTTTAACATTTATTTATTTATTTAAATATATTTGTAGATAATCAAAAAGAATATTACGAAGGACCCAAGTTTTGAAAAATGTTTCCCTTTTTCTTGTAAATGAAGTGAGCAAAAAAGGGTCGTTGACCGAAGTGTCAATGGAAAACCCTTGATTTTGTATCCTTTATCACACGATTCTCACAAGTTTTCTCCAACTTTCTCCAACTTTTCGAGAGATGCTCTCAACCGAGAAATCGAATCATCAATTTTTAAGATGGCAAGTTAGATTTTTTTTTTTTTTTTTTTTTTTTTTTTTTTTTTTTTTTTTTTTTTTTTTTTTTTTTTTTTTTTTTTT
>NC_036640.1:8707034-8742935 GCF_002806865.2 Cucurbita pepo subsp. pepo
CTAAGTTTCTTTGCAATTCTATGTAGTTTAGGTTGCATGTAGAGTCATTCAAGTTCGACATCATCAATCTTGCTTGTGGACTGATTCGAATCTCAAACAAGTGTTCTTGCGTTGAGATATTGATCAACAAGAATCATTCAAGTTAGACATGATCAATCTTTTTTGTGGAGTGATTAATCTCAAACAATGTTCTTGCCTTAAGATATTTGATCAATAAGATAATTCGAATCTTATTCCCCTTGTAGTGATTTTCACGTATCGTTTCAAATCAAAAGAAGAGGTGTTGAAGCTAATAAACTTGAGACACGGTCAACAATGTCTCAACACTTGAGACACACCAAACAAATCATGAGATTGGAGGCACTATGTCTCAATGGTAGAACTTTTGATGGAAAAACATGAATGCAAACATAAAAAAATTTGTGTTATTGAGAGATCGTTGAGACACTACTCCTAGCACTCGATTTTGAAGAGACTTTTTGGAGAAGAGAAGACCCTATTCCGATTTCTACAAATTTTTTTATGTAGTTTATGTTATAGATGTTTTCTATGCCGTTTAGGTTTTGTATTAGTGACCATGAGTAACTAAACTCTTAATTCTAGGAATTGATGTGGTCTCTAGACTTTTTGATTTAATGAACTTTTCCCTTCATTGAATATTTTATTTCATTCATGTTTTTATCTACATGATGTTCAAGCAAAAAACAAAGGTCGTTTAAAAGATCGAGGTAAGAATATGCACAATTTAGAGTAGGCATAAGAGTTATGTCAACGTAAGGCGTAAAAACTTGGAGCTTGAGGTAGGTGACAACGTATTCTTGAAGGTGTCTATAATGAAAGGCATCTTGAAGTTCAAACAAAAAGGACAAGTTGAGCCTATACTTCATCGGACCTTTTGACACTTTGGATTGAATCAGTTGGTGACATACATATTAGCTCTACCACAATCCCTCTTCATGGTGGCATAACGTATTCCACATCAGAATATCTCGCAAATACTTGACTAACCCAACACATGTTATAGATTATAGACGAGGACTTGAGTTATTCCAAGCTTAAGGTACATTCGAGGATGGAAGTTTCTTTCAGATGGATATGATGTACCAACAAAAAAATAATAATAATAATAATAATAAAAAGAAAAAAAGAAGGTTGTCCCTAGTTACTTAACTTGAGAAAATGGAGAGTTAGGCTTTAGTATAAATAAGAGATCTATTGTCTTATTAAGTCACAACAATTACTTCATTTCACTCCACTTGGGTGGTTCGGAGCCATTTGAAGAATATATTTTATGATGACTCCAGCTCAGGTTCTCGATTGATCCAGCTTAGGTCTGATACGCTTGGACCATTTTCAACCATTTTCTACTCTTCGAGAGACATTTTTGAAACTTCCTATGGTGTAGTATGGCAATTTTTTTTAACTAATTTAATTGGAACTAAGTTTAGATTATTTTATGCAATTAAATGAGTCAATTTCTTCCCTAAAAGAATTCTAAATTATAATTTTAGTACTTCATAGGTAGAATTAGATATCAAGAAGCAGTTTTAAGCTAGTATTAAGAGAGCGTAGCTTTAAGCTAGTATCATGAGAGCGCAGTGATTTCGGCTTGGGCCAACCAATTAAGTGGCACTACCGTTGGTTTGTTTGGAGAAAATGTATGATGTATGATGACACATGCTTGTGGCCCTTGCAAGTGTCATAATTATGATTGTTATGTTATACTATATTATGTTGTACTATGCCCAGCTGTGTTCTAGCATGTTATGTCATATGGTGTTATGTCATGTTTATAAGCTATGTTATAGAATAACTATGTCATGTTGTAGAATTATGTTATGATGTTGATAATTTATGATGCATAAACCTCCATACACCAAGAAGCAGCTTTAAGCTAGTATCAAGAGAGCGTAGACACTTTGGCTTAAGCCAACCAAGTAAGTGGCTTTACTATTAGTTTGGTTGGACGAACTGTATAACGTATGATAACACATGTCCAGTGGCCTCTACATGTGTCATAATTATGATTGTTATGTTGTCCTATATTATGTTGTACTATAATCTACTGTGTTCTACCACATTATGCTATGCGGTGTTACGTCATTTTTATAAGCTATGTTATAGAGTACTTTGTCATGTTGTAGAATTATGTTATAATGTTGATAATTTATGATGCCTAAGTCTTCATACACCACGCCATGTAAGCTATGTCATGTACGAAAAATTAGACAAGAATTATGTATGCATGATTCACAGATTCATTATGTTATAAATGAATGGAAGTTTAACTTGCATCATAAATTTATGCCATGATTTTTAAGCTATAGGGACCTTATAAATTTTTGTGTATCGTATGCATTAGGACACTTCTCTGTTATGATTAGTACAGGCACGATCTGACATCATTTATGTTCGCCATGATGTTATGTAGGCTCTTTCCCTCTACAGTGTTTGACATCCTGTTAGCAAATTCTAGCCCGACGAGCCAGACCTAGGGGATACACAAGCCCACTTGGTAGGTCCATGCGCTCATATGTGGCCATGTGTAGGGAAGTATTACACATTCAACTCTGCCCGAACTGAAAAGTTACGTAAGGTCATGTCATGTTGATTTTAAAAAGATAAGTCCCATTATACCGCATGTGTTTGTATTTTCCAACCCCAATAGTGGGGTTACTTATATGAAGTAACGTGTAAATCTGTAAGTGGAACTACTCACCATTACTCGAATGACGGGTAACATTCGACTACTTTAGACAAACCTAAAAGGAATTTCATGCACATCTTCTCATTTCCAATCGAGATTGCTTAAGGGTTGTAATAAATAAAAAAGAACAAACGAAACAAATGAATCCACCTTATTGATTGAAGCTCACTCCATTTCTTGGTTCTTTTATATGACATAAATTAATTAATAAATTTCTGAAGTAAATTTGAATATATCTCAAATTAGAGTGTAAGGTCAACCTTAACAAACCCTCGTGGCTTAGGAATCTCTAGCTTTTTTGTGATGTAATGTTCTCAAAATAATAATTAAAAAAAAAGACATAAGAGATTTATGCCTTGGTCACAACTATACTCTCAACCAACCAAAATCATAAAATCTATTCAAATTAAACCAATCGAGAAAAAATCGTAACGAATCAAATTGTTTAGCGAAATCGTTTTAAAAAATAAATTATATTAAAAAAAAAGTGTTGTGCACGCAGGTTGTTTCATACGACAATGTGGATATATGAGTGTTCGTGAGTAGGATTAGGTTGNAATCGAGATTGCTTAAGGGTTGTAATAAATAAAAAAGAACAAACGAAACAAATGAATCCACCTTATTGATTGAAGCTCACTCCATTTCTTGGTTCTTTTATATGACATAAATTAATTAATAAATTTCTGAAGTAAATTTGAATATATCTCAAATTAGAGTGTAAGGTCAACCTTAACAAACCCTCGTGGCTTAGGAATCTCTAGCTTTTTTGTGATGTAATGTTCTCAAAATAATAATTAAAAAAAAAGACATAAGAGATTTATGCCTTGGTCACAACTATACTCTCAACCAACCAAAATCATAAAATCTATTCAAATTAAACCAATCGAGAAAAAATCGTAACGAATCAAATTGTTTAGCGAAATCGTTTTAAAAAATAAATTATATTAAAAAAAAAGTGTTGTGCACGCAGGTTGTTTCATACGACAATGTGGATATATGAGTGTTCGTGAGTAGGATTAGGTTGGATTGGGTAGCAACATTATTGTTATTTGTTCATAATTTTTTAACTCAAAGTAACTCTTTAACCATCTGAATATAAATCCAAATATGGTAAGTCATTTGTTTAAATTTTTATTTTTAGTAAAACATCGTAACTCAATTTCTATATGAATTTTGAAAAATGACATTTATTGACACCATGTATATATAATTGTATAATACTTTTTAGAATTGAAAATCAAGTCAAAAGGATGGATGGTTAGTGTCGACGAATTGGAAGATATAGTTGGAGGGTATGTATGGTTAGGTTCCATTTGTATACCCGGTGGAATTTGACATATCTTAACTAAACTGTTTGCATGGGCTCGCCGCGCACTTGTATAGTTTGGAAAAGCTTACTTGTCTTATAATTTAGGTGCTTTATCCGTTTTTTATTTTATTGCTTGTTATTTTGTCTGGTTCAATAATACTGTTTATCCGAGTGAGTTTTACGAGCCTACTGGACCTGAAGCTTCTCAAGCTCAAACTGACTAATGGAAATCAACCATCAAAAGTTTAATTTATTTGAACTCAACTCAATCTTACTATTGATAGTCCAACTCAAACTATATGAGTTGAATTGGGTTGGATTGTGTTGATCGAGTTCTTCAAATCACATCCTTTATATGGGATATAAAATTTAAATATTTGACGTTGTTAACCTATAGGTCAATTATAAGTATGATATATGAATTAGGGGAAGAATTTTGTGTTTTATTGTGAAGGAAAGGGAGATACGAAGGGGAAGAATGAAAAGAAAGGATTGTAAAATGGATTGAGTTGCACATGCTTGCATTTAATACAAAACCAACTCCTTTGCTTTATTTGTTAAGCGATCAAAGGACAATTGGTGAGGAATCAAATTATAACTTCTTTCTTTTTTTTATTTTTTTCTTTTAAATGTTAGGTATGGACAACGTTTCAAACAATAACATATTTTTTTTAATTCAGTACAACATTTGATGGATCGAAAATGTGAATCTTCGACCTATTGATCGAAGAAATATATTATAACCAGTTGAGCTATGCTCATTTTGACAACAAAAACATGTACGTAAGAATTTCGTTCGTTGAACTTATCACATAATTTCACCAAATATCCGTAACATACGTGGTCTCAATAATGTCCCCATGAGTATGTTCCTTGGTTTCATGGGAATAACCTAACGAAAGAAACATTGTAATGTTTACTCAAATAATAATAATAATTCCGTTAAGAATGAGAATAAAATCAGGTATCCCGAACATTCATAAAATTTGAGAACTTTTGATAGCATCATGATTTGTTGCCTTTGTTGAGGATGTGTTTCCTTTAATACATTCCCATGCACTCCATATTCTCTACGTATTCCCCTTTTTATTCTTCTTATTATTATTATTCCCTTTTCATATTCTCTCTCAACATTTCCAAATCTTTACTCTATTCTTCCAAACAATCCCTCTGTATAAGTTATCACCTCCATCAATTTGATGNCTTTATTTGTTAAGCGATCAAAGGACAATTGGTGAGGAATCAAATTATAACTTCTTTCTTTTTTATTTTTTTCTTTTAAACGTTAGGTATGGACAACGTTTCAAACAATAACATGTTTTTTTTAATTCAGTACAACATTTGATGGATCGAAATGTGAATCTTCGACCTATTAATCGAAGAAATATATTATAACCAGCTGAGCTATGCTCATTTTGACAACAAAAACATGTACGTAAGAATTTCGTTCGTTGAACTTATCACATAATTTCACCAAATATCCGTAACATACGTGGTCTCAATAATGTCCCCATGAGTATGTTCCTTGGTTTCATGGGAATAACCTAACGAAAGAAACATTGTAATGTTTACTCAAATAATAATAATAATTCCGTTAAGAATGAGAATAAAATCAGGTATCCCGAACATTCATAAAATTTGAGAACTTTTGATAGCATCATGATTTGTTGCCTTTGTTGAGGATGTGTTTCCTTTAATACATTCCCATGCACTCCATATTCTCTACGTATTCCCCTTTTTATTCTTCTTATTATTATTATTCCCTTTTCATATTCTCTCTCAACATTTCCAAATCTTTACTCTATTCTTCCAAACAATCCCTCTGTATAAGTTATCACCTCCATCAATTTGATGAACCTATCCAATCACATTCATAACACTAATTATGTTTTTAAACTAGGAAGTTACAACTATTGAAATGACTCCCGAAAAATCACAGTATTAAAGTTATATATAAGTTGTCTTTGTAATTTAGAGTTAATTTTTTTTTTTTTTTTAACTTCTATGTAGTTTAAATTGTTTATAATCATTACATGATAATAAATTATTGGATAAGTGATTTGAATCTCAAATAAATTTTCTTACTTTAAGATATTTGATCAATAAAATAATCTAAATTTTAATTTTACAGGCGATTTCATATCCTTTTAAATTTCTTCGACATTTTAGATCTAAGGATCTTATTTTAAAGTAAGGCTTGTAGATCGAGTTTCTAAGAGTTTTAATCATTTGGAATGAAATCATCTTGATTTGAAAGGTTTTAATATTTGTGATTTAAGGATTGGTATAATTGAAGCTTAATTATTCTTTAATACAACAGTAATTCCAACTCGAATTTATTTTAGGGTAATTTAAACAACATTTTTCTACCTCTTTTTTAAAGTTCATATTCAATAAATCAGATCGAAAAATAGATAAACTAAGGTTAGATAGACAAAAATGGGACTGACCCACGTGCACACCACACCATACGTACGTCACGTGCATATTCATCTCCTTCCTTGCATGCTTCCTACTACAATTTTTTCATCCTATTTTACTTTTGTTCTAAATTCATTCTTCTGGTACATGTCTCAATTTGATTATTCTCCAAAAGTTGTGAACTTTTAACTACGAATAAAATAAGACAAAAATTATGGCAAATAATCAAATATTTTACTTTTAGGTTAGTTTATTGAGAAGGTTTTATTATATTTTTTAGTTTTAAAGAATTATTTTCAAAATTTTAAGCTGTAATTATTATGGCATTGATGGACGTGAGAGTTACCGTCTTTCAATTAACAACTAAAATTTATTTTCGAAGTTATAAATAGTCATTCAAGTAGCTTTAATTAAGCTATCTTGCATAGAAATTGAATCAGAAGTTTAGAAACAAGTTTTCTTTAGGGTTGATCTTAATTATCAAGATAATTCGTTTTTAGGGTTCTTTCCTAATTCAGGTCTAAAAATTGTGTTATTCAACAAGATTGTTGGATCAAATTCCTAAAATTTTATAAATCAAAGTTTTAGGATGGTATATATTTTCTTATTTCATTTCATCACATCATGTCCCATCATTAAAAAAAAGTGTTATTTTTTTTTTGTTTTTTTTTTTTCATATTTCTGTCTTTTGAGCTCTTATAGATCTTGTCAAGTTCCGAAGCTTTTATATATATATCAAGTTCCGAAGCTTTTTTATATATATATATATATATATATATATATATATTACATTACTTCTTTATAAAGTTTATTTGAGTATTAGGCACTTAAAATCAAAAGTTAATACATACTTTTTCTATTAAATTCATGCCATAAATTAAAATGCTTATTGAAAAGCAAGAATCGATGATGGATTGCAGTACGAGCATACGTCATGCGAAAAACAAGATTAATAAACTAAAATAGACTTATGAACAACTATTAATTAATAAATAATGGTGTCCTCACCAGAAATAATGTCTCTCTATAATTCTTAAATTGTTGTACGCAAAAACAAAGATGAACAATGGGAAGGAATCTTTTTCTATATATGGTGAAGTAAAGGGAAGAGAGAGATTAAGGCACTTTTTTTGGTATTACATACAAAATTATATATAAGTTTGATAGTCCAAAATGTTTGTTTTTTTGGGCTTTTTCTTAAAGTCAAAAATCTCCTTCTTTCTCAAAATCCATCCATTCAACAAAATAAGTGCCTCCTATCATTACTCTTATTCTATCAATATTTTTACCCAAATATTTTTAAACTTCCTTTACCAATAGAACTATCTCATTTCTTATACATTATTTTTATTTTAATAGATGATTATATCCAAGCTTCTAATCTTGCTTCGAGAGGAAAGATTTAAAAGATGGGAACAGAGTGATTTTAGAAAGAGAGTTTGGAAGTAAAGCTAAAAGCAAGGATGAAACCAATGTTATAAGCTAGCAAGCAAGAAAGACAATACAACTTAAATTTGACGACTCATCACATCTACCTCTAGTACATTTTAAGGCATTTCAAGTCTAACAGTATAAACATAATTTTGTCGAAACGTCCATACTCCTAGAAAATATAATAAGAAACTATACATCATGAAAGCGGCTAAGTAGCAGGACATGAGGGGTTTGGCATGTAATAGACATGCAGCTATAAACAACATGTATTGGACAAGTATATAAAAAAAAAAAAAGTGAAGTATAAAGAACAATTTGAGGGGATAGTTTAGTTGTACTAAGAACGTTAGGCACTTATACTTTTAAACTCTTTTGTGGCTGTGAATAGAACATACCTCTAACGAGTATCTCTAAGGAGTTGTGAGAAAGAATCGACAAATTTCCTTAACTTTCTTAATAAGTTAAAAACAACTATGTGAACTTGCACCACAATTGGGTACTACTAATAATTATCTTAAACAAATCTCTAACCATTTTTCTAAGCGTGTTTAAGTTAATAACTATTTTTACTAAGTCAAGCTATTGACTCACATTCTCCTTTGTAAGTTTGACTTTGCTCGAGATTCTTCACTTCGAGCAACCTCGGCATGAAGTTTAGCCCTTGCCAAAGCCTGTGTTTAGTTCTTCATCATGATTCATAAATATTTCAATAAACAACTTTATCCCTTTCAAATGGTTATTTTCTACACATAAATTTAAAATAGTTCGATATTGGTTGAACTTCATCCAAACAGATTGTGATCTTGCATTGATAAGCTCTTGCATGCTCTCAATTTGTCCATTAATTACTGCTTTGTGCTCCCTCCATGTGCTGTATTTTATGACTCTCGATGTTATGTAATGTTATGACTTATTATATTATGACTACGTGATGATATATTATGACTTTTGTTATGTTATGATATGTCATGCACACCATGTTAACATTATTGTTTTCGAGATTGTAAGGTATTGTTATGCCAAGAATGTATCCATGAAAATGTTTATGAAACACGAATGTACGATCTGCATATTATATGATATGAAGTTAAGGGGACCTCATGCATTTTTAGGTGTCATACACATAGGGATACTTCTCTGTTATGATTAATACGGATGCATACTATACGACATTTATATTTGTCATGATGTTATAATACGGTAATGTGTACACCATAATACTATCAGGCTCCTTTCCCTCAGTATTTCGATAGTGTGAGTGTGCAGTAGTTGAAGGGCAAATCCAGGGGTACATATACATCTGCTTGGAGGATTCATGTGCACGTACTTGAGTCGTGTGTAGAGAAAAAGTATGCATCCAACTTTACTGGAAAGCAGAGTTCAATATCATTTATGTATTTCGTGATCCAATAGTGGGATCACTTAGTATTCCTTAAAATACTCAAGTCAAGTACTACTCTTATTTTTACGGTCAAGATAAGGTAGTTACATGCATGAACGAGTCTATAATAATAAAGAATAAGATCCTTTTTGAGTTAAAATTGTATGCAATGGAAAATGCCTCCTTTCAGTTTAAACCGCATCAAATTCTATCTTTTCTATTTTTGCTTCTCTTCAATATATTTCTGATGCCTACCCTTTTCATTTTCTATTTTTCTATTTCACTATTTTTAATGCATTTACTACAAATCTATATTCCATTAATATATTTTTATGAATTATAAATTTAGTTTTTAGCTTCTAAATTTCTAAAATTTTCCTTTTATCCTCTAATCTTCATGTTTATATTTTTTTTTTTTTTTAATTTTAATTAAATAATTTTATAGTTCAGTGGATAAGGAGATAAGATACCAAATAGTACGCTAAACTGTTTTTTTCTTTAACTCGAAGCAAGAAAAAACTTTACCCCATATTTAATTAACATAACCGAGCTAGAACAACCATTAATTAAGAGCTTCCCGACATTTTTAAGGTCAATTTTGATTTTGTCCTTTGTTTGTAGGGGGGGTGTTTTCATTATACTTGGGCTACAAATATAGGATATGGTGAGGAATGTAGGAACCATAAGATAGTATAGAGGAAATATATTTGAGGAATTTGAAGGAAGCATGTGAAACAAGGCAATGTATTTATAGTACTTGATCAAGCATTACTTAGTAAACAACCTGAACTAGCAACTTTTAGGTTCTTTCCCTATGGACTACCTCTTACCTTCTCAAACATACATATCAAACCAAAACAATTGCATTTTTTGAAATTATTACTTACCTACACACATACTCATACATATACTATGACGTACCTATGTATCCTACACTCCCCAGCTTGACGAAACTAGATTGCTCGATAATTCCGATAGACCCAACAATGCCGACGACGACGAGCACGACGGGATCTGCAAAATCGACGACATTATCATGTCAATTTGCTCCATTGCCATTTGATTGGCTGCCAAGCATTGATCTTGTGGGTAATAACCATTTGGAAAGCTTGATAATTTGGTAAATGGGTCAAGATCTTGCGAAGGAGCTGAAATTTGTGGAACTGATGAGCAAATATTTTCCTCACCAACTTCGCATAATTTTGCGGGATGCAAAATCGAACCATCGACGTATTGAGGTAGTGTAGTCATTGGAGTGACAAACTCTCCGCTTGCAACCATTAGTTGATCGGAGTCGAGCGATTGGGAACGGTATCCTCCCAATGACTGCCACGACGGAGGGTTATGAGGTAAAAGGTTTGTTGAGGGGGAAAACGAAGGCAGCAAATGAACCAAATTGGCATTTGGATTGAGATTGGAAAATTGTTGAAGCTTATAATCAATGAGATCATAACCAGCTTGTAGAGTTGAAGTTGGAAGACATGGCTGATCTTGATGGGCTGAGGTGGTCAGAATCAAATTAGGGTTTGCATTGAGAATAAAGAAGCCCTCATTATTAATGGAAACATTAGGGTTTTGGAGATGGCCAGAAAAGGTGGTCAAAGCTGAAACCTCATGAGAGATCAGCTTCTTTTTTATGTTCGAATTCCAAAAATTCTTCACTTCATTGTCCGTTCTTCCCGGTAGTTGCTTTGCTATCTGAGCCCATCTGAAAGAAACCCGAAAGCAAAAAGAGGTTTAGAAAGTTTCGAGACTCGGGTTCAGAATCAAAGTTGATATCTTTTTTTCTCTCTATATATAGGTCGGTGTGCAACATTTTCGGTAATTTAGTATCCTTATATGCACGAAGATAATCAATTTGACCGGAAGAGAAATTAGAGAGTAAAAAAAAGAAAGACACCTGTTGCCAAGAATGCTATGAAGTTGAACAATGAGGGCAGCTTCTTGGGGGGAGAAGCTCCCACGTTTAAGGTCGGGTCTGAGATAATTTATCCATCGAAGCCGGCAACTTTTTCCGCATCGTTGTAAGCCTACAAAACATACTGAAAAATTATTTGAAGGATGAAACAATATGATTGAAATTTATGGAAACTCAACTCCGGAGTTAAGCTTTGGAGTTTAGTAATAATTGTGAGGGGGAAAAGAGAAGGTAATTACCAGCAAGCTTAGGGACAGAGCTCCAACAGCCATGGCCGTAAGTAGAAATGTAATTGACAAGCTTCTCGTCTTCCTCGGGTGACCAAAGCCCTCTCTTCACTTTCTGTTTGTTACAGCAAGAATGGTGCCCCATATCCTCTCTCTCTCTCTTAGAGGGTTATGCTTTAGAGAGAGAAGAAGAAATGAAAACAGAAAGAGAGAGTGAATGACATTATGGGAGTGTGAAGGGAAGGGAAAGGGGTAATGAATTTAATGTTGAGGAAGCTGTACGGTTGTGGGCCGCTTAGGGCTCATGCCAAATGCCCTACAACCTCTCCTTTTCGTGTCTACCAAAATTTTCTAGTACTACCCAAGTATGAAAAAATATTCTATACCATTTTACCTAAACTTTAAGGAGTATAGGCTCAATGGGTGAATATCTAAATGAAAAAATGTAACGCCTAAGCCCATTGCTATCAAATATTGTCCATTTTGGACTTTTCATTTCAGGGTTTTAAAACATATTAAAACCAGACACCGGGCGATGTGTATGCAAGGAGGCTAAGCCTCAATCGACAGTGGACATGAGGCGGTGTGCCAACAAGGACGCTGGGCCCCAAAGGGGGTGGATTGTGAGATCTCACATCGATTGGGGAAGAGAACAAAACATTATGGGTGTGGAAACCTCTCCTTAGTAGATGCGTTTTTAAAAACCTTGAGGGAGAGCTCGAAAAAGAAAGTCAAAAAAAGACAATATTTGCTAGCGTTGGATTTGTGTTGTTACAAAAAAAAAAGATAGTCAAACCGAGTATAATTGAGTGTGTATGACACATTATCATCTGAAGATCAATAGCCTCGACCTTTTACTTCTACAATTGTTATTACTAAAAAAACGTGAAAATAAAAGTATTGGTGCATCTATGTATATAATTCAACAGATAATACACAAATTATCATATCAAAGATTCATGATTCGACCTCCAACCCTGAACCTTATTAAACAAAGCTAGAAAAGAAGAATACATTGTACGAGTATTAGAAAATTTCTAGTATTATCGTAGAACCTACTAGAGACGAATGAAATACGTTGGCCACACGTGGTGACGTGGCACTCGTGCTTCCGGGGTGGTCCTTCCTAACTTCTTTCCCTTTCCCTAAGAATATTTTTTTATATTAATTATTTATTAACAACAAGCTCTACTAAAATCAAATTTGTGCTCTTTATACTATGTTCTCTACCATTGGAAAGCGATATGTTGTCTGATTATGATCATCATCATCATGTAAGATCAAGATCCAACGGCTTAGGACAACCAATATAAAAAGTAGTTTTAGAAACTTTTTAATTTTTGAAATTGTTGTGAATTAAAATATTTATTCTTTAAGAAGGAATTATTGTTAAAAAAGAAACAATAAAATAAATAAATAAATCAATATTTCAAAAAATTTGAAAATTAAGCTTCGTATAAATTGGTGGCCAACCAATATAATTATTGCCAAAGTTTCCAATTCTATAATTAATATTAAACTTTTCCTCCCAATAATTTGGCACAATCTCTTTTATTTTTTTATTTTTTTAAAGAAAAGGGACAAATCCCTATAGAATTGCACACAAATGGGCCTACTTAATTAATTAATAATTATGGTTTTTTTTTTTTTTTTGGGTATAAAAATTAGATTTGCATCCCAAAATAAAAAATAAAAAATAAAAAATAAAGGTGAATTATGAAAATGAGTAAATTTATTTAGAAAAAAAAGCAAGCAAAAAAGAGGGGAGAGAAATATGGATAAGCAAGCAAAAATGTATCATAAAAATGATCCAACCAACAATTTTGGTTATTGCCATTAATTGACATAACTACTATTAGTATCTCACTTTTTTTTACTCGATTTTCATTTTTTTTTTTTCAAAACACAACTTGGGATCCCTCTAATCAAACACGAAACACAAAACGAGCACATGATTGTTCCCCTATAGTCTCGAAACTTCAGTACGTCATTGTCGGTAACTATACAAAAGTAGGTATCACATGCAGAATGAGTATAAAAATACTATTAAGTAGCTTACTAGCTTAAGTTAAAATATTTCACGACTTATAATCGTGAAATTATCTTTCTTATTAGGGTTCACATCGTTAGCTCTTCTAAACTTTATCCTATAGATGGGTTCATATTCGATAATGAGCTTATCTGTATATTTAGATTTCTAGCTTATCTTTATATTAGGGTTCACGTGATTAGCTCCTCTCGGCTTAATCCTATATTTGGGTTCATGTTGTTAGGGTAAGGATCCTATTTTAATCATCATATAAAAATAAGGAATGATCTCGATTTCGTTAGACATGATCCTACAATAATCACATCATATACATGCAAGGAGTGATCTTGCAACTCTTAGAACACGACCCTAGCATAATCATTTCACATGCATGCAAGGAGAAGAATCTCATGAGCCTAGCGAGTTCTTGGGAATGTCTTGCGCAACCGAGGAAGGTATTGTTTATTCCAACACGATTTTGAAGGTATCATATGGGAAGAGTGCAAATTGGACTCAACTATGGCAGTATCTTTCAAAAACGTCAAAATATCCCTATCGTGATGATTGCAAACAAATTTTCAGCCAGTATAAAATAGGAGGGCCCCTTCCGAACAAGGTTCTTTAGGCTCCGTTTTTCCTCTAATATTAATGGGTTGGAAGAATCCTGCGTTATCGAACTCTCTGAAGTTGTATCCAAAGAAAAAGGTCTCTACTTGAGAAGGATCTTACAAACCATTAGGACACGACCCTAGTAGAATCATTTATATATATATATATTCAAGAAGTGGCCTTACAAATCTTCCGAACACAACCCTAATAAAATCATTTCGTACATATGTAAAGAATAATCTTACAACTTTTATAAAAGCATGAGCTAGTAGAATCATTACAAACACAAAGAATGACCTTTCATGTTATGGTTGAAGCACAAACAAAACCTATCACATTTTACTCTTTAAGCTTTAATATGTAATCTCTTCACATGTGATTTAGGCTTTAAACAATATTATAGTTTACTTATTCCATTTATAGCCCAAACCCTATAAGTAGGTCCTAAACTCTACATAATAATGTCTTATACCTATGTTTATTCCAATTTATAATACCATAACATAAATTAAGTCGTACTTAATCATTTTTCAGAGTCAAACTATAATATAAAAGCCTCTCTCATACTCAATATTAGAGCCTTTTAAGCCCTAAAATTAGTATAATAAGTATATAGATAATGAAATGATGTAAAATCAAATTTTACCCATATTAACTTTTTACATATGAGACCCATTTTTTTACTGTTTCCAAATTTTTTCCCATAGGAATCCAAAACCAGAGAGTTGAGTAAAAAGGGTGTTTCAAAAAAGGTTAATAGGAGCATAGTGGAGTTATGAATTATTGTACTCTTATTTTTTCTATAAAGGTGATAAGGTTTGCATGGTTTTCTTCCACAAGTGTCAATATCATGTCCTGCTCTTTGCTTATATGATCAAATATATCAAATTCTCAACATGTCTTTACACAAAATCAAAACCATTTCCTTTCTAAATCCTCTCACATCATAATACAATTTTATTTTATTCTATCTCTTTTATTTTTCAAATATAATCTCGTGTTTAGACCGAACCACACCTACCTTTACTACATTTTATTTGATACTCATTTGATGTGAGATCTCATGTCGGTAGGAGAGGTGAACGAACTTTCTCAGGGTGTGGAAACCTCTCTCTAGGAAGTGTGTTTTAAAATCGTGAGGTTCACGGAGATACGTAAGGAGTCAAAGTGGACAATATCTGCTAGCAGTGAACTTAGGTTGTTATAAATGGTATCAAAGTTAGTCACAGACGGTGCAAGGCACGGGTCGGAGTAAGGCTAGACCTTCTCCATAGTAGATGCGTTTTAAAACCGTAAGGCTGACGGCGATACGTAACGGGCCAAAGCAAACAATCTGCTCATGGTAGACTTGAGTTGTTACAAATGGTATCAAAGTCAGTCACCGGACGGAATAAGGCTAGACCCTCTCCATAGTAGACGTATTTTAAAACTGTGAGAATGACGATGATACGTAACAGGCTAAAATTGACAATTTATCTACATGTATCTACATGTACTTTCGATTAAAAGATCAGAATTGAAGTCTAAATCTCCATTCTACGTGTCTTTGAATTCAAAAAACGAGAGAAAGAGAGAAAAAGATACTCGATTAGTCACCAAAGGACTAATACAAGACGAAAACCTAGCACACATTTTTGTGAAGCTATGTCCAATGTCATCTCACCATCATATCATCAAATAAGGAATAGCATTTCACCATCTTCACCAAGTGCTTGCTTCAATATTTGGTGAACATTTGAAAGATACATTTATGTCATATGCTCTCCCAATAATTTTTTTTTTTTAAATTTGTATGGCGTTCATTAATGATTCAACCACTTATTTATCGATACAATTTATCTTATTTGTTGAAATTAACATTCTATCATTAAATATCGATCGGATCTTAACTCAAATGGACAAGACATTTACTTTCGATTATTTGAATCTTTTTACTAACTAAAAAAATTGTTAAATTAATACATTTAATATGAACCGTAACGATCTATGCCTAAGATTCATATCACAATTCGAAATTTGAATTTGGCACTCGATGACTCTGACACTCCTTGAATCTCCCACGACATGGTCAAATTACTTACTCCTCACTTATAAGAATAAAGACTATCACGAGCATGTTTTATCCTCATTCATATATATTTTAAGAAAATTTCTAAAAGGTCACCTGACATAATACTACTCTAACTCGAGCACGCTTAACTATAAAATTCATATGACTGAACCTATTAACTTTCAATTATTTTACGTCTTTTTTAGTCATTTTATTTTCAGGACTACTCTCATTCATATGTGAGATTGATTCATTCATGTATCGAATTTTGAATCCGAATATGAACTTTTAGTATGGGTTATTGCATGAATTTATCAAATTACCACTATTTTTCGTAATAGATTCAAACCTATTTATAAATTAGGTTAAAAATATATCAAAACTATCCGTATACTGTGACAAAAGAATGAAGATGACTAAGGAATAATATTTAATACTAGAGTACTATATTAAACTTGATTATGTTCACATTTAATGATCTGAATAAAGACAACAAAATTTAATTTTATACTTCGACTGTTCACTCAAATAATTAATGCAAATAATATTTTCTTTATGTTCTTTGTTTGTTCATACACAATAATTCCTCAAAATACAAATCACTTTCAAATTGTACGAGATAGTGTTAATTTCGAAAAATTAGGTGCAGCAGAGACAGGGATTTGGTCCCATCTAATTATTAAAAAAATTATAAATTATTTATTATTTTCCTTTGACTTATTTTGCTTTTTATAATTTAACCCCACATACACGAAATTAATTAAGTGTCACTCTCACCCTTATGCTTTTAAAACATATTTGCTAGAGAGAGGTTTTCACATCTTTATGGAGTGATTTCATATCAGTTGAAGAAGTGAACCAAACATTGTTTATAAGGGTGTGGAAACCTCCCCTAACATACGCATTTTAAAAAGTGTAAAACTGACGGCTAGATGTAATGGGACAAAGCATACAATATCTGCTATTTGTGGGTTTGAGTTGTTATAAGTGGTATAAAAGCCAAGATATCGAGTCATAAACAATTATTTATTTTAAATTATTTTGTTATATTCAAATTGGTTGAAATGGTGAGGTAAATTATTTAAATGAACGAGTCATTTTCAAAACGACAGCTGCACATAATATTGGACAAATTTGTATGACGCAAGAGATTAAATATCTAAATATAACTTTTTTGATAAGGTATGGAGAAATCCAAATGAATGACATGTCAAATAATTTTAACATTTATTTATTTATTTAAATATATTTGTATATAATCAAAAAGAATATTACGTAGGACCCAAGTTTTGAAAAATGTTTCCCTTTTTCTTGTAAATGAAGTGAGCAAAAAAGGGTCGTTGACCAAAGTGTCAATGGAAAACCCTTGATTTTGTATCCTTTACTCGACGATTCTCATAAGTTTTCTCCAACTTTTCGAGAGATGCTCTCAACAGATATATTCTCTCTTTTTTAGTTCAATAATTGTAGAGTGAAAATCGAACATCAACTTTTGAGATAGTAATTTCTGTGTCTTATTTACTAGAGGAGACAATTTTGATCCACTTGAATGATTAAAACTTTAGATTGATCATGGAAGGAAGATTTGGGTTGTTGAATCATCTTCTTTTTGTTAAGAGTCGAGAATTTGTAAGGTATGATTTTTGGGTATTCCATCTTGATTTTTTTCGTAGATCAGTTGGATTCTTTGAGAGTTAGGGCTTGAGTTTTCAATATGATGATATACGAGAGAATCCGCACAAATTTCGTGAACAAACTCATACGAAATCTGGACTTTAATAAGGGATTTGGAAGCTCGGCCAAGAACTGTAAGCATGACTTTATGCTAACTATGAACACCCTTATTTCGTTTTGGGGTAAAGTAAAAATATTTAAGAAACATATTTGTGAATTAAAACTCTATAACTTTAGTTAAGAAACCAAGTTGATCCAAGATCTAAAAAATAATTTACAAAATTGTTAAGAAAATAGGTTGAGAAACACAACAACACTTGTCAAGCTGCAGACAGTGGAACGCAATGGGGTTGGTAAGCGACACGTATACAGGTCAACCTAAGCCACAATGAATCACATTCGGCTCTTGGAGACGACAAGCATACAGGTCAACCTGGTTCGACCATATCCTACTTGAAGAACAACACACGACTCATGAGCACAACCCTAACCCAAAAACATGACCCAATCCAAACTAGCAATTCGACCAACTTTGACCCGCAATTACTCATCCTCCCACGCTGAAAAGTGTTAGAAGAATTTGATTAGGTAAGATTAGTTAGAGTATTTTTAGGTATTTAGTTTGAATATTCTTGAGATTTATGGTTAGTTTCTATTTATGGTTATTTGGGAAGCTATAAGAGACAAGTTGAGCAATAGTATATCACTTCAAACTTCAATTGTTTATATTTTTGGATTAGTTATTCTTCTGTCAAAACCTAACAATTAGTATCATAGCTGCAATTTTTTAGTGATCAAATAGAGAGAGTATGAGTGAAGAAAAAACTTTAGCAAAGATCCCTCACTTTGATGGTCACTATTTTTTAGTGATCAAATAGAGAGAGTAGGAGTGAAGACAAAACTTTAACGAAGATTTTGATGGTCACTATGATCATTGGAGTGAGCTAATGAAAAATTTGCTCAGAGCAAAGGGTCTATGGAATGTGGTGGAGATTGGTTTCTCAGAATCAGAGGAAGGAACAATGCTGACTGAGTCACAAAAGGGTCACCTTGATGATGTTAGACTCAAAGATCACCAAGTAAAGCATTACCTCTTCCAGGCAATTTATCATACTGTGTTTAAACAAATCTTGGATCATCGCACAACCAAGATTGTTTGGGACTCAATGAAGCGAAAATTTGGAGGAAACCAAAAAGTGAAGATGCATGAAGGAGAGAATTTGAGATCCTAGAGATGAAAAAGGATGAAAGTATCACAGATTATTTTGCAAAAGTGATGATAATCTCCAACAAGATGAGAAGCAATGGAAAAGATATGCCAGACAAGAAAATTGTAGAAAAAAGTATGCATACCCTGACTAAAAAATTTACTTAGGTTGTAGTATCCATTGAGGAATCCAAAGATACTGATAACATGTCCATTGATGAATTACAAAGTTCATTAGTGGTGCATTAACAAAAATTTCGAAGATCCAGCATTAATGGAGAGGAGAAAGTTCTAAAAGTCAAAGGACGAACTGCAATAAGTAACAGAGGAAGAGGAACTTACAGGGCAGAGGACGCGGAAGAGGAAGATCAACTTTCAACAAAGCAACCGTTGAATGTTATAGGTGTCATGACTTATGTCATTTTCAACATGAATGTTCAAAGATGAATAAGGAATTGAATTATGCAGAGCGGGAAGAAGATGATGAAATATTGTTAATAGCTCATATGGAAAGACATGAAGCAAAAATGAGTGATGCTTGATTCTTAGATTCTGGTTGCTCAAACAAATGAAGGTATGTTTTCAAGCTTAGACAAACATTTTTCCACATTGTCAAACTTGGAAATAATACAAGTATGTAAGTTATGGGAAAGGGTGCAGTGAAATTAACTTTGCATGGGGATCGTTGTACTATTAGTAATGTGTATTGGGTACCTTAACTCAAAAATAATCTCGTGAGCATTGGACAACTACCAGAGAAAGGAGCAGCAGTGCTATTTAAAGATGGTGTATGTAGCATTTATCATCCACAAAAATGAAAAATAGCAGAGTCAATTATGAGCGCAAATCGGTCGTTTATTTTGCATAGTAAACCATCTACCACAACAAATGAAGGAAGATGCCTCCAAGTTTCAAATACAGATCAGTCAACACTTTGGCACCATCGTTATGGTCATCTCAGCTACAAAGGCTTGTGCACCTTGGAATACAAAAACATGGTGAAAGGCATGCCGCAAATTGTAGCTCCAAACACCACCTGGGAGGCATGTATGAAAGGCAGGCAACATCGGACTCCATTTCCAAAAATAGGTAAATAGAGAGCAACGGAAAAATTGGGTCTTGTTCATGCAGATCTATGTGGTCTAATTTCACCCGCTTCAAGTGGCCAAAAGAAGTACTTATTGTGCTTTAGAAAAATCAGAAAGGCATGAAGTTATGAAGTTATTTTCTTGTAGAAAAATCATAAATATTTTTCAAGGAAGGCATGAAGTTATTTTAACTTCAAGTACAAAAATCAGAAATATTTTATCATTTCAAATGTTTCAAAACAAGAAAAGAAATTGGAATGTCTATAAAATGTTTAAGGATAGATAGAGGCAAAGAATTCAACACTGCAAAATTCAACGATTTTTGCAAACAGCATGGAGTGAAGAGACAATTCGCCTATACCCCACAGCAAAATGGAGTGGCCGAACACAAAAATCGCACTGTAATGAACTTGGTAAGAGCTATGCTGACAGAGAATAAAGTGCCTAAAAATTTCTGGCCTGAAGCAGTGAGGTGGACAATTCACATTTTGAATCAATCACCCACTCTTGCAGTAAAAGACATGACACCAGAAGAGGCTTGGAGCGGAGTGAAACCATCCGTAGATTATTTCAGAGTTTTTGGATCTGTGGGACATGTCCATATTCCAAATAACAAGAGAAGATTCCAAATAACAAGAGAAGCAAACTCGAAGATAAAAGTGTAACATGTGTTTTATTTGGAGTCAGCAGCGAATCCAAAGGCTATAGAATGTGTCATCCAACTACAAATAAAATTATAGTAAGTTGTAATATAGCTTTCGAGGAAGATCGTGAATGGGATTGAAAATTTTTTGAAGGGGAAACAAAATTGGACTAGGGGAAAAGTATTAAAATTGATAAGAACACAGCCGAAGGAGGAGAAATCACAGAGGAAACGACTGAACCGGTTGCTGAAACAATTGAACCAGTTGCTGAAAACAATTTTCCAGTAACTGTTGCACCAGATTTGACAATAAGGGAGGGGAGAAATCGACATCCACCTGTATGGTTAGCATATTATAATTCCGGTGAAGGCTTATCTGAAGAGGATGAAGAAATGATGATTTCAGATCCTGTAAATTTTGAAGAAGTGGTCAAAAGCCCAAAATGGAGATTGGCTATGGATGAAAAAATCAAATCCATTGAAAAAAAATCAAACATGGAATTTGGTGGTTCTACGAGCGGCTGGAGCAAAGAAATAGGAGTGAAATGGATTTATAAAACCAAGCTAAATGAGCCTGGAGAAGTTGATAAATACAAAGCAAGATTGGTTGTAAAAGGCTACACCCAAGAGCATGGAATTAATTATACGGAAGTGTACGCACCTGTGGCCAGAATGGATACCGTGAGAATAATCATTGCTTTTGCCGCCCAAAAAGGTTAGAAACTCTATAGTTAGATGTCAAATCAGCATTTTTATATGACTGAGTTAAAAGAAAATATTTTTGTTGAACAACCAAAAGGCTATAAGAAAAAGGGAAGTGAGGAGATGGTGTACAAACTCCGAAAGGCTCTCTACGGATTAAAACAGGCACCAAGAACCTAGTTTAGTCGAATAGAATCCTACTTTATCAAGGAAGGATTCAAAAGCAGTTCTAGGGAGAAAACATTCTTCATCAAGAAGAATGGAGGTAAAATTCTTATGGTAAGCATTTATGTTTATTATCTTTTATTTACTGGAGATGATGAAGAATTATTGGAGGAGTTTAAACGTTCCATGAAGAAAAATTTTGATATGACTGACTTAGGTCAGATGAAGAATTATTTTTTATATGTCAAAGAAAGTATGATGCTGAAGTTTTAAATCGATTTGGCACAGAGAATTACAAGTTTGTTTGTAATCCCATTGTTCTAGAATAGAAAATTGGCAAAGATGAAAATGGTGCAAAAGTAGATGTAACTTTGTATAAACAAATAGTGGGAAGTCTGATGTATCTCACACCTACTCGTCTTGATCTCATGTTTGTTGTAAGTTTGATTAGTCGTTTTAGGGCATGTCCAACACAACAACATTTTGCAGCAGCTAAACGGGTTGTAAGGTACTTGAAAGGTACGATAGATTATGGTGTATTTTATAGAAAGAGATGAGTTAGTGATTTAATTGGATTTACTGATAATGACTATGCCGGAAACATGGAAGATAGCAAGAGTACTTCAGGCTATGTGTTTATGATGAGTGGAGGAGCAATAGCTTGGTCTTCTCGTAAGCAGCCTATAGTCACCTTATCAACCATAAAAGCTGAATTTGTTGCTGCTAGTACCTGCGCATGTCAAGCTATTTGGATGAGAAGGATACTCAAAAAGATTGGTCGCTCTCAAATAGAAGGAACCAAGCTAATGTGTGATAATAGTTCAACTATTAAGCTATCCAAAAATCTAGTTCTACATGAACGTTCTAAACCCATAAGAGTAAGATTTCACTTTCTCAGAGATCTTACAGAAGAATGAACTGTTAATTTATTATTTGTGGTACCTAAAATAACTTGAACTAATTCTTGACAAAGCCTCTAAAATTAGAAGCATTTTGAAAGATGGGTGAAAAACTTGTTGGGTACAGTTTTCTGACTTTGAACTAATTCTTGACAAGGAAGAATAAGGTCAAAATAGTTAAAGTAGTTTTAGGTATTTAGTTTGAATATTTTTCAAATTTTGTTTCCAAGATTTGTTGGATGGGGATTAGTTTCTATTTAAGCTAAGTTCAGTATTTAATAATATATCGCTTCAAACTTCAATTGTTTAGACTTCTGGCTTAGTTATTCTTCTGTCAAAACCTAACAAAAAAAAAATGCATATAAGACTCCTTCCCTGCTCATGTAGTGCGTGAGTGCCCTACTTTTCTATGTTCGGCCTCCATTTGCTAGTTTTTAATCTCGATTTTGATACTTATCCTATTTTTATGTGAATTAGATCCCACCATATGGGATTTCAAAATTTTTGGACATACCTCTTATAGGAAATCAAGCCCGAGAAGGCACTATTTGCGCATCCTCCCGCTTTGCCTGCGGTTGTGAATCCTCCTGCCTATGGGACGCACATATGACCCATTCCCCACGCATGTAGCATGCGTGAGTGCCCTATGTTCCTTTGTTTGCTAGTTTTTTTTTTTTTTTTCGTCGTCTAGTTTTTCAATACTCACCTTATTTTTATGTGAATTAGGTCCCAGAAAAGGAATTTCATCATTTTGGGCACTCCTATAGAAAATCAAGTCGGAAGGCACACGTCAACCATGTAAGTAACCATTTGGATTCCCCTCGAGCAATACTTGTAGGGATCGTTTGGACAAGCATGCATGCTAACAAAACTAACTCTAGGTAGATAAATTCTGCATGATTAGGGTTTAGACCGAAAAAATTTGATATATGGTTAAATATACTTCAGGTAGAAATTATAGAATTGCCTCTAGATTGAGAATACAATGTACATGTTGAATATTTTGATTTCTACTATGCAAGAGAGGATGAAGGAAATTTTATAAAATTTGTGCTGCAGGTGATGATAGACGTTATCTTTCTGTTGAGCAACGTTATCTTTTCGTTGAGCATGTATGTTTGTTTAATTGCATAAGTTGTTCCATGTTAGCTCGAGGCCCTTTTGAGCGTAGATAGTGACAACGTGATAAGACTAAGGTGTTAAAACTAATTTGGATAGACAATAACTTAGGTCAGGACACCGTCAGTAGATTGAGCACCTTCGGATCGTGAGAGGCGGTCAGTTACATTACTAACCCCCAAAAGTGAGGTGACTTACTGAGTATTTCTTAAAATACTCAAACCACGTGCTACTCTTATATTTTTCAAGTAAAGGAAAAACACTCCTGCACGGATGAGGGTGAGTGGTGAAATGGTCATGGAAGTCTATAGGGCAGTAGTATGCATTGAGTTTCACTTAGTAGCTAATAGGTGGTTTATTTCATTTTACTATGTTATTTCTACTTTCTTGTTTTAAAATAAATGGGTAAGTCCATGACTTTATATAAACGTTTTATTTAAATTTTGCATATGTTATTATAAGCATTCATATAGTAATGTGTAAGTCCATAGCTTCATATAAACGTTTTATTTAAATTCCGCATATGTTATTAAAAGCATCTATACAGTGATGTGTCTGATTTAATGTGTCTGATTTAGGCAAGAAAATTAAAGTAAGGGTAAAAATAATTAAAAATAGTAACCTCTTTCTCAACTTGATTTGAAAGTGGGGTAATCAATGATTTGTCACTACAATGTTTTTGTTAGTTCTTCCCTTCCCTTCTATACTTCTCCTAAAGTTCTTATTATAGTAGAATACCTTCCGATAGGTCCTTACAAACTTTAAGGGACAAGTCAAGCCAATCTCAAAAATAGGATAGAACGTCGTCTAAGGCCAACCAATAAGTAGCTTTACTATCGACATGGTTAGAATTTGATGTTGTGTGTTGGCACATGCCTCATGGTTCTGCACGTGTCATATATTTGATATATGTAAATTTTTTATGAAACTATATGACTATGATATGATATGTATATGTTATGATATGTTTATCGATGGTAACTCATATGGTATGATGGTTAGATCATATGTTTGAGATAGGATATAAGAAGGATGCGATAAACGTAATGTAACGACATGACTAAAATATGTTCATGAAACAAGATGGTTAGGTTATATATAGAAAATGATATGATTATGATAGATTGATAAAACGATATGGGTAGGATACGTTCATGAAACGATATGGCTAGGATACGTTCATGAAACGATATGGCTAGGATACGTTCATGAAACGATATGACTAGGATATGTTCATGGAACGATATGGTTAGGTTATGTATAGAAAAATATATGATTATGATAGCTTGATAAAACGATATGGTTAGGTTATGTATAGAAAACGATATGATTATGGTAGATTGATAAAACGATATGGTTAGGATATGTTCATGCAACAATATGACTAAGATACATTCATGAAAAGATATGAGTAGGATACGTTCATGAAACAATATGGTTATGATATGTTTGGGAAACGATATGACTAAGATATGTTTATAAATGATACAACTATGATATGTATAAGAACGATAAGGCTATGACAAGTTTGGAAAACGATATAGCTAGGATATGCATGTAGAACGATACGACTATGAAGTGTTTACGAAATGATATGCTTATGATATGATATGTGAATGACGAATATGTATATGATAATAATATGATACGATAATAATATGATATACGTTATGGTACGATATATGTGATAAATTGATATGTTTATGATATAATATATTTCTTAAAATACTCAAGCCACATGCTACTTTTATTTCAGGTGAAGGCAAGGCATCCCCGTACGGCTGACGAAAGCATCACAATTCGAGACCATGACACATGTATATGATAGATGCTTTTATTTTACTCGAATTAGGCTAGAATATGGTGTTTTTAATGTGTATTTTTATTTATTTTTATTTAGTCTTTTATTGTGTCGTCTTAAAGATGTTTTCGAACATGTAAGTCCATGACAGTATTTTAAGATGAATATTTATGTTTTATGATAAAGTTTAAATGTTTATTTCAGCACAATAATGACAGTAGCGACTCTAGATAAGTAGAAATCTAAACTCGTTACATAAATAGTTTAAACGATTTCATATATTACTTGGACCTCCAAGTCACATCCTCTAAACTTTTCTAACAGGTCCAAACATTGACCTCTTTACCTATAAAACTCGAAGGCTTTACTTGAACAATTTGTCTATAACCATAGTGAATAATCATCTCCAACAAGAGAGTAGAGAAAGTTGGTCACACTATACTATTAAAAAACATATAAGTTGTTTGAAAATAATGTCTATGTTTTAGTGATCATGAATGACTGCCCTACTCAATCTCATGGCTCATAACTTTAAAGACATATCCTGAAAATCTCATACCGTATTTCATCTCTATAAACACGTATAAACCTTGAACATGATCGTAATCCCTCATCTAAACCATAGCTCAATAGTTTTAAATTACCTTATAATTGTCACATATGTGATCGTTCTTGAACTTAGCTTATGGTAAACCCAAATCACCATTTTGATGTTCATACAACTAATTTTAACATCATATCTATGTATTTCGTTGTGATGTAATTTTCCTTTGACGCTACCATTTTCAATATATATAGTGTCTACCATGCTTCTAAATTTTCATTTGAAAAACTTACTCAACGTGGGTAGATCCTTTTCTATCTCTATAGTCATAACAATACATCGTTTAACTATGTTCTAAGACATTTGACTGAAACATGTAACCTTCATTAGCATAATATTTTTTATGCAAATATAAGTGTTAAGTAGAATACGAACCTCTTTTCATGAACTTGCAACCGATCCTCGCATTACAAATCTTGTGAAATCTAAACATGTTTTAAATCATCAATACATAGCAACATCCATTCAGAGAATTGAACTTAAAAGCCTATTCCTAGAACCAACATCAGTTAATTATCCTAAAATCAGTGCTACATTAAGTTTTATAAACATTATCTCCACTTATCATAAATATTTATATAGTTTCACGATTTTGTTTTAGTTTTTTAAATTTAGAATTCAAACGTTATCTTAAAGCAAATAAAGATTCCCACGAAGAAATTGTTTATAGAAACCAATGCAAAATGCTAAAATTATTATTAAAAGAAGAAAAATGTAGGTGAAGTGCATATGGTATCAATTTTCAATATTCTCTCTTCCATTTTTTATATATTGATTAAAAGAAAGTGTTAACTATTATTCATATTTACTAAAGTTAAATTATAAATTTAGTCGTTTAAAAATAGTTTAATAGAATACAAAATATTTAATTTTGCATTTAGTAGATCACTCAATCTTAGAACGTATAATAGATCATTAAGATTTTAATTGTGTCAAAAATGTTTTCAATAGAAAATTTTAATTTTGATGCTATACAACGAAAATAATTTAAGATAATAAGTTTATTATATTTTGAGTGTGATTGGGTAGGTTGGTTGGTCAAATCGATGGAGGTGATAACTTAAATAGAGGGATTGTATGGAAGAATGGAGTAAAGATGNTTAGTGTTATGAATGTGATTGGATAGGTTCATCAAATTGATGGAGGTGATAACTTATACAGAGGGATTGTTTGGAAGAATAGAGTAAAGATTTGGAAATGTTGAGAGAGAATATGAAAAGGGAATAATAATAAGAAGAAGAATAAAAAGGGGAATACGTAGAGAATATGGAGTGCATGGGAATGTATTAAAGGAAACACATCCTCAACAAAGGCAACAAATCATGATGCTATCAAAAGTTCTCAAATTTTATGAATGTTCGGGATACCTGATTTTATTCTCATTCTTAACGGAATTATTATTATTATTTGAGTAAACATTACAATGTTTCTTTCGTTAGGTTATTCCCATGAAACCAAGGAACATACTCATGGGGACATTATCGAGGCCACGTACGTTACGGACATTTGGTAAAATTATGTGATAAGTTCAAAGAATGAAATTGTGAGATCCCATATCGATAGGAGAGAAGAACGAGTATCAGGGAGGACGCTGGGCCCTGAAGGGGGTGGATGGTGAGATCCCACATTGGTTGGAGAGGGGAACAAACATTCTTTATAAATGTGTCGAAACCTCTCCCTATCATACGCGTTTTAAAAACTTGAGACTGAGGGCAATACATAATGGGCCAAAATGGTCAATACATAATGGTATCAGATCTAGACATTGAGTAGTGTGCTAGCGAGGACGCTGGACCCGAATGGACTAGATTGTGAGGTCCCACATCGATTAGAGAGTATAACGAGTGCCAGCAAGGACGCTGGGCCCCGAAGGGAGGTGATTATGAGATCCCACAAGAGAATGAGTGTCAGCGAGGACGTTGGGCCCCAAAGGGAGGTAGATTGTGAGATCCCACATCGATTGGAGAGGAGAACGAGTGCCAACGAGAACACTGAACTCCGAAGGGAGTGGATTGGGAGATCCAACATCGATTGGGGAGAAGTACGAAGCATTCTTTATAAGGGTGTGGAAACTTCTCCCTAGTAGACGCGTTTTGAAAACATTGAGAGAAAACTCAAGGAGGACAATATCGACTAGGAGTGGGCTTATGTTGTTACAGAAATTCATAACTACGGATTTTTTATTTTCAAAATGAGCATAATATCGAAAGTTCGAACTTTCAATCCATCGAGTGTTATATTGAATTAGAAAAAAAACGTCTTTGCAAATATGAACATAGTTTAGTAGTTATAATACGTTAATATTCGAAACGTATCTAATGTTTAAAAGAAAAAAATTAAAAAAATTAAAAAGAAAGAAGTTATAATTTGATTCCTCACCAATTGTCCTTTGATTGCTTAACAAATAAAGCAAAAGAGTTGGTTTTGTATTAAATGCAAGCATGTGCAACTCAATCCATTTTACAATCCTTTCTTTCCCCTTCGTATCTCCCTTTCCTTCACAATAAAACACCTTTTCCCTTCACTTATAAGCAAAATTTCTTCCCCCAATTCCTTCCTATTATAAAATTCATATCTCACACCCGTAATTGATGTATACGGTTTACGATAATAAATATTCTAATTTTATATCTCACGTTAAGATGTTCAAAAAATTTGGTGACTTAAAGAATTCGATCCAGACAACTCAACCCAATCCATATGGTTTGAGATGGGTTATCAACTTATTGGAGTTGGGCTAGGTTGGATTGACTTCAAATAAATAAAAATTTATGGATTAAGAAGAAGATTTGCGGGTCAACCTCGGGTTGGGCTTGAACTAGGATCAAGAATCTATCAGCACATTAGGTATCTGCAACCCAGTTTTGTCCACAACCCAAAGTCACTGTTGCAATCGATTGGCCCAACTTGGTGAATCCTCAAATATCAAACAAAAGTATTGTGAGCCTCGAAGGCATAGTAAAAAATGACTAAGACTCCAAAAGAAAAGGAGTGGAGTCTCGATTAAGGGGAGGTGTACTTTGTTCGAGAGGAGGTGTATCGGCTAATTTAGGGAATGATCGTGGGTTTATAATCAAATAATACTATCTCCATTAGTATGAGGCCTTTTGGGGAAGCCCAAAGAAAAGCCACAAGAGCTTATGCTCAAAGGGGACAATATCATACTATTGTGGAGAGTCGTGTTCATCTAACACCCACAACACAAGGTGACATACGTTTGAACCAAAACCCGCACGCTGACCCATCACTCGAGCACCACCTCAAGTGCCCAATGTCACAATCGCACTTGGTTTGGCTTGGCATGGGCATGCAGCCATGGACAACACGCCTTGAACGAGCATGACCGTGACATCCAGCAATGCCCTTCCACGTGCATCGCCCATGCCAGCAGTTCCTCAATCGTGACTCATACTTGGCTCACTCTAACACGAATCTTTCTATAATAACTCAAATATTGGAATTTAAAAAAATNAGTAAGGGACTCGTGTCTTACAATGTCCTTCCATTGCTTGAACGATTCGAGTCCGTCGAGAGATACATTCTTGTTGCCACTTACTTTGTATGCAAAAACAAAGATGAACAATGGAAGGAATCTTTTCCTATATATGGTGAAGTAAAGGGAAGAGAGAGATTAAGGCATTTTTTTGGTATTACATACAAAATTATATATAAGTAAGTTTGGTTGTCAAAAATGTTTGTTTTTTTGGGATTTCTTAAAGTCAAAATCCCTTTATTCAAGAAAATAAGTGAGTTCTATGATGAGTCATAATCCATCCAATTTCAACCCTCCAAAAGCTTAAAAGTTTAAAAATATAAAAAGTTGAAAAATCTCCTATTTCAAGATAATGATATTCATCAGGAATATATATGTGTTGAGTTAGGTTGGTGACCCGAGCAAACCGAATAGAGTTCACAACACAACCTAACCTTTCAGGTTGGGTTGAATTGTCGAGGGGTTCTTTAAATAAATAAAAAACCTACTTGTCTTAAATACATATTACATTAATAAATAAATGTTCATCAAACTCAACTATCAAATATTCACTACTCACGATGCATCACTAACATCAATTATAAATGTCAAATATTCTCAATCTTCATAATAATCTTACAAGTAGAGGTTGAATTGTGTTGTAATCCTATTTTCGAGTCGGTCGGATTGGTCAGGTTGACCTAAAAAATATATATCAATTTATGAACCGCTAGAATTTTATTGAAATAAAGAGCGGGGTAAATTCTTAGTAAAATATTTTTCATTTGTGTGTTTTTATGCCAAGTAATTAAGAGAAAATAGGTAGATGGTAAATATAATGAGTACAAAATCATTGTGCAATTATTTTCGCTAAATGATCAATTTGCCTTTTATCTATTAATTAATTAATTTTCCATTTTAAATTAAAAAATAATATTTATTAATATTATATTTTTAATCCTCGTAAAGAAAAAAAAAACGGATTTCAAGTAAGAACTTCACGGGCCTGCAGTGCGTGTCATTATGTTACTCCTCTATGGGCCTCAGCCCAGTTACTATAATGACTAACAATGGGCCTGCGGTGCGTGTCATCATGTACTCCTCTATGGGCCTAAGCCCAATTACTATAATGACTAACAATGGGCCAGCGGTGCGTGTCATCATGTACTCCTCTATGGGCCTCAGCCCAGTTACTGTAATGACTAACAAGGGGCCTGCGGACGTGTCATCATGTACTCCTCTATGGGCCTCAGCCCAGTTACTGTAATGACTAACAATGGGCCTGCGGTGCGTGTCATCATTACTCCTCTATGGGCCTCAGCCCAGTTACTGTAATGACTAACAATGGGCCTGCGGTGCGTGTCATCATGTACTCCTATATGGGCCTCAGCCCAGTTACTATAATGACTAACAATGGGCCTTGGTCCAATCACAATATCGACTTGCATGATTGATGGATATGAATAAAACGTCTTTATTATTTTAAAAGTTATATTAATTCAGAGTAAATGACTAAATAGCCCCTGACAAAATTGGACTAGAGAAAAAAAAGTCAAAAAGTAGGAGGAGAAGAAGAAGAGTGAAAGAAAATGTAGCAGATCGAATAATCAAATCACTCGAATCTCGCAGATGTCGATGAGAAATCCCCAGAAGATATTGCACAGAACAGAGCTTACTTCAAAACATGCAATGGATGCATTCGATGCTTAAAGTACCTTCTCTACTTCTCCATTTTAATCCATTTTATTTGTCTCGCTTCTTTTCTTTTTTTCACTAAATCCTCTCATTCAGCCGCTTCAACACTGATTCACTGCCCCTTTCTTTGTATGATTCAATGTTGAAACCTAGGAACAGTGATTAAATGGATCGTTTGCTTGCTTCCGAGGTTTTAACTTTGATATCATTATACTTTCATTTGGGGTGTTAAGAATTGGTATCTTCAATCTTGGGTCTGCAGACTGAGAGACCACTAATTAGTGCCTGCCAGGTGTTTGATGATTTGCCTGTGTGACTGTTTAAGTCTATTATCATAAACCGTCCAATCTAAATCTATCGTTAGTAAAGATTGTCTGCATTTGCCCATTACTGCATCTTCGTCAGTTTCACGGTTTTAAAACACGTTTATAAGAAGAGGTTTCCACACCATTATAAGAAATATTTTGTTCCCCTCTCAAAGAAGACAATTCTATCACACTTCTCCCGATAGAGTCAAAAAACTATTAAACTTTCATTTGGGGTGTTAAGAATTGCTGTCATGAATGGTGGGTAATAAGAAGAAGGAACATGTGCCATGTAAGTTTGATATGAAGGGAGAACGTGGCCGTGACTGAGGGGAAACAGACAAATTTGGATGTGATAGTTTTTGTGTGGATTAAATCTAACTTCATTTATTGCTTGCGATTGGGACTGTAAAGCAAAATTAATTGGGACACCCTCCACACACCAACGGCTCTTGATTGCCATCTATTACGTTCTTGTTCTCAAGCTACTGATTTGATTTGTAAAAGGGGGTTGCCCCCATTTGAAGTAGCTTATTTAAATTATTAACTAACTCAATGAAGTTTTGTGTAGGGCTGAATGTGTTGAGAACCTCAGACATTGATACCATTTTCCTTGTTTTGAATATACAGCCCTCTGTCACTCGATCTTTTCTTCTTTAAATAGGAATAAAACTATCAGAGTGAAATAAAGGCCCTGCAGTCTTGGTAGCTGCTAGTTTTTCATTTTTTCTTGTGAATATTTACATTGCTTCTGCTGCTATGTCAGAGCCTAGAAAGAAAGGGTGGGGGTGGCTGTTATGGCATTGATCACTGTATTGGTTCATTTACTAGACTGCTTTGGCAGTGAGTGAAAGAGAGAGCCTGGATTGTATTGGAAAGGCCACAAAACCCAAAAAAAAAAAAAACAAAAAAAAGAAGTAAAGGCCATTTCAACACCTCATTTCTTGCATTCTTGTTGGTTACGGTCAGTAGATATTGTCGATGTGGGATCTCTTAGTTATCTTCAATAAGTATGTTATAATGGCCCAAGTCCACCACTCGTAGATATTGTTTTCTTTAGGTTTTCCTTTTTAGACTTCCTCAAAGTTTTTAAAAGGAGAAGTTTCCCCCCTTTATAATGAATGTTTTTGTTCTACCCCAACTAATGTGGGATCTCTCAGTTGTCTTTGATAAGTTTGTTGTAAGGATCCAAACCAACCCACCGCTAGTAAATATTGTTCTCTTTAGGTTTTTTCTTTCAAGCTTCCCTTTAAGATTTTTAAAACGCATTTGTCAAAGAGAGATTTTCAACCCTTTATAAAAAATTATTCGTCCTCACCGAGAAGCTTAGCTTGGCTAGGCTTCCCTGCATAACTCTTTGATAAGGATACATTACTTGTTTATAACCCCAAATCTCTCTGCCAGTCCTAAGATAGACGCCAAGAGGGAGAGAGAGAGAGAGAGAAAGGATCTGAGTTTGGGTATGGGGAAATGTGAAGCCGCTTGAGAGGCCTAATTTTCTTCTACCTTCTTCTTATAACCCAAATCATTTCCATTTTTACCCATTTATCATCTCAATCCCACCATAATCATCATTATTATCATTTAAGCTTTAGAAGAAGAAGACATGAAAGGAACATACTGTTGTTGTTGTTGTTTTATATTGACTCTGCAATTAGCTTGTTGGGTTTCTGCAGCAACCACAACTTTTGCTCTCCTTCCTCATAAACAACAAGGTTCTTACAACTTCCTTTCCTCTTTTTGGTTCTTCAACCAAATCTCTCGATAGCAGACGTATTTTAAAAACCTTAAGAGAAAGTTCAATATCTGTTAGCAGTGGGCGTGAACCGTTACATCTTCTTCTTTTAACTCAAATTGCTTGCTTGTTGCTGCTTCCAGGTTTCAATGTTGATTCTGTGAAGGCTGTTGAAGAAGGTGTAGTAAAAGAGGGAGAAGTTTATAGAGGGATGAGGAAAATAGGGTCGAGTCCGCCGAGCTGTGAGCACAAATGCTATGGTTGCACACCATGTGAAGCCATTCAAGTGCCTACCAACAACAGGCGCAGCCATGTGGGGATCCAATACACTAACTATGAGCCTGAGGGATGGAAATGCAAGTGTGGCCCTTCCTTTTACAGCCCTTGATTTGATTCTAAACCTGAGAGAGAAAATTAATAAGTATTAGAATAACCTCCCTTTTCCTTCATTTTTCTTTTTAATTTACTTCCTATATAAACAAACTTCATTCAAACTTCAATTTTGAATATCTTCGAGGTTTAGTGTTACTCAACCATCCTCGCCGGAGGCTTATGGAACCTTTGAACAGCCTCTCCTTAATCGAGGTTTGATTCCTTTTTGGAGTCTTTGAACAAAGTACACACTTTGTTTGACATTTGAAGGTTTAGGGTATGATTCTGATACCATATTAAGAACACGGATCTTCACACTGGTATGATATTATTTACTTTGAGTATAGTCTCTCATGGTTTTGCTTTGTGCTCTCTAAGAGGCCTCGTTCAATGATTTAATGATTTCTTAATTCGAAAGAACGTTTCTCCTATTAATTTTTGTATTTTTGTTATAAATCACTCGTTTTCAAAAATATTTTAAAATATTTTCTAATTTTTATATATATCCTTGCACTATCTTAAAAACTTGAAATATTGGTAATAAAAAGACAAAAAGATAATAATAATAATTTTTTTAAACTTAAATTTTGCATAAAACCCAATTGTGCTTTTAATAACTTATAATTTACAAAAACATAAAACAAAAAATGTAAACGTTTGTTTTTAAGAATTTTAGCCGACATAAAATTGCTTCAAACAAAATATACTTAATTTTAGAGTTCCTATAATTGAGTCACCAAATAAAGTGCGCACATTGTTGATAAATGTAGTGTCTTCTAATTATTTTAAATTTTTTCAAGTCATATTTCAAACGTGGTTTCGATTCATTTATGTACTTCTCATTTATTCAAGTGTCACATTTATACTCAACTTAACTGTTATATTCACATTAATCATATTTTATTTAGTTTCATCCAATTTTCAAAGCCGTAATAAAAATATCATTTTATTTTGTTCAATGACGAAATAGGAGATTGAACCGTCCATCTTAATCATTAAATTATACTCAATTTGAAATAAAAATATTAATTAATGCTTTATATCGATGTCACCGACCAACATCATGTTAGAATACCCACCAATATTTTTATAAATAAATATATATATATATATATCTTAGAGTTGGGAATTTAACAGTGAGAAATTTACACGTGGCAAGCATATGAGAAATTCAACCAAAATAAAAGTGGTGAAAAAAAACAATTCTCTATTATTGTTCTTATCTATAATGGGTCCCTAAATGAAATTTCAATACTCTTTTTTAAAAAATAAAATTCTATTTTTGCAAAGGACTTAATTATATAATATTAAGATAATTTTATGGGGGTAATGAAATAAAACAAAAAAAATAGCATATAAAACTGATATTATTTGTTTTAGTCCGTTACGTACTAACGTCAACTATGATTTTATAACACATTTATGAGAAAAAAGTTTTCATACTCTTGTAAGTAATATTTCGTTCCTCTCCTAACCCATATAGGATCTTATAATCCACGCTTATTTGAGGTTTCCTTCTCCAACTGATTTGTGATGTGGGATCTCACAATCCACCATTCTTAGAGGCTCAGTGTCACGGTCATACTTGTCCAAGGCATGTCACCCATGGCCGCATGCTCGTGACATGCCGAAACCTTTGCTTTGTACTACTTTATTGCTTTCTTTTACCGTTTTCATGTTGTATTATTTCTTTCTTGTTTTCTTTAAGAGTATGACGTTTCGACGATGTCATGGCTACATCTGGTAGACATGAAATGCCTCAAAATGTACTATAGAGGAATGCGACTAGTTGTCAGATTATCCCTACTCGGAGGAAGGAACAGTTATATACTGTTTAAGTCTATTGTTGTTGCCTTTTTGCTTGCATGCTATAATATAACACCAATCTCTCTCTCTTTCTTGCTCTCAAAACTCTTTTTTCAAAACCTCTCTCCCTCGCTTTCTTCGAGACCCGAGGTTTGTATTCACGCTGTCCGACTATAGGCAACGTGACTTGAAGTAGTAATTAATTTAATAATATCGTAAATGGTTAAATTTGATGAATTAAAATTTTAGTCTCTCATTCAAAAGCTGAAAATAATTTATTTCCATTATTAAAATATTTATATTTTCCAATCATTTATTATTCCATTATTTGAAAAAACGTTTATTCTTCCACAAAGAATAAATATCATTTTCACTAAAAGGCAGATTGAAGGATAATTAAATTATTTTAATTATTATTAAAAAATTTATATAAAATCATTTTTCAAACTTTAAATTCATTTGTATTTTGTTTTTATGAATGTTTTTAAAAATTAGAAATTATCTCCAAAATTTAGAAACTAAACTAAAC